>NW_026925936.1:0-107212 GCF_032062105.1 Saccostrea cuccullata
GTCCCCAGATGACCCCTTGACTTGATCAACATTTGTTTATGAATTTTGTGCTGCTAGCAGTCTATTTATCTAAACGAATTCAAACTTGATAGCAGATGGCCGTATATAAACATTTTATACTGTGTTTCTCTTGGATACATAATGTGTCAACAACACTCTAAATATCGGCAATGTTTACCTAACATTTCGCGCACCGCGAGTCAACAAAAATGAAATTACGTGATTATGTTCTGTGTAAGGGTATTAATATTTCAATTTCGTTAATCTCTAAAAACACCATCATGCAAGTTTGCATTTGGGACTAAATAAATGCTTCTCTGCATGTGTCTGCTTTCCCGTGTTTATTAGATTTTTGTTTTTTAACTGATAAGAGAATATTTGTTGTATTTATGTGTGTTAGGCATACATGCCTCTTGAACAGCTACCTTCAAAACAATTCTTGGTCTAGTTTTCGATTCTTTTACATGAAAATGTGTCTAGGTTAACATCTTATAAATATGACATCTTCATGGTTATGTAGTAAAGAACCATGAACCTAATACAACAGTTTCTTCTAATTTCTAATAATTAAGTTTAAGCTTTATAGTAATAATACTTTAATTAATATTGTTATTTAAATCTTTATTAATCTTTTATCACCGTTTATTATTCAAAAATGGACTGCACAATATTTCAATATCTATCGTTCCATTTTTTAAAACAGTTTAAAATAGAAACTTAACAGTTCAAATACATTTCTCATTGTTTGGTAACGTACTAAGGGTATTCTTTTCCCTAAAACTTGATACATTTCAAACCGAAATAAACAATTATCATTGCCACTTTATGAAAACATACATATCATTGTAATGATAGTCAAAAAGGGATACAAATTCATGTACAAAATTTTCAATTTTATTAAAAAGAGAAAATACAGACATATGAATATGACAAGGTGCAGTTGCGTGTTTCTGAGATTTTTGCTCCCGTCGCAGATGTGTTTAAAGCGAGATTACTCTTAGAGAATATAACGACCTAATAGAGTTGCCTATTAATCTTAAGAATTTTTTTTTTAATTAAGGAATGAATTTAATAGCTACCCATTTTATACGGTATAAACTGGGTTGGGGCAGTTTACGCTTTATAAACCGCGAAGCTGTTTATAAAAAAGCGTAAACTGTTCCAACCCAGTTTATACCGTATAAAATGGGTAGCTATTAATTTCATTGCTTATAATTTAATTTTCATTCATTCGCTGTAAGAAAAAAAGATAACTGTTCTAATAAAATGACTTCAGTTTGTATAAAATTTGAATGTAACGTCAGGCGGATTGATACGTTTTTGACGCAAGTCATTGTGACGTAGGCAACCCATTTTATACGATATGAAGTAAATTTTTTATCCAATCAAATATAGCGTTACAGCCAGAATTAAATTATTCATTATTAAAATCCAGAAATAAAAAGAATAAAATTCAATAGAAAACGAATTCGAAATAAGATTCGTTAACTTCGAAAAAAGTGTTTAAGAGGGAAAACGTGTTTCTTTTTTGTAAGGACACATTAAAAATAAAATATAAAAATACAGAACAGTGATGATTCTCTAATGTCAATGTAATCTGTACACTATATGAAGAAGTTAATGGTCTTCTGAAAACAGATAAAAACAGGATCAGATGTCCTAGAGAGGAAATGCATCCCCTATCGTCTGGTCACACCCGCCGTCTGCTTTTTGTCATGATTGCGAAAATGGGAAAGAAAAAGATTCTCTTGATATTATATTTGACCTTGAGAATTTCCAAAAATTAGAGTTTAAACAATTTAGCCTGACCCTAATTTTCAATCAAAATAAGACACTGGTGATCGTAAAATAAAAGATATCACTGAGTCTTACATATCTGTTTCATATATATTTAAATCTGTTACTTGAAAAGGACGTTACTGATAATATAAAAATCAAGCTTTATAATTAACTTGATGACTTTTCTATCGTCAAACTTACCTTACTTATGCAGCAGTATATCTTCATCACCCGTATACAGGGTTTATATCTCTCAGTTGATTCGATACGCAAGAGCATGCTCTACGTATGAACAATTTTTGAAACGAAGTAAATTATTGACAAACAAGTTGCTGAAACAGGAATATCAGCAGTCTCCTTTAAAGTCACCATTTCGCAAGGTCTATGATCGATACAATGACCTTGTCAGCACATACAATTTATCATTAAGTCAAATGCTGACTGACGCCTTTCATTTTGATTGCTATGTCATTATATACACTCTCAATTGTCAACGGATTCTTCCGTTATTTTCCGATCATAACAAGGATCACACGGGGGTGTGACTGGTCAGCAGAGGATGCTCACTCCCTCGTGGCACCTGATCCCACCTGTGGTGTTTTCGAGGTTTGCTATGTTCCAATTTTGTATTGTTTAATGGGCTTTTGATCTTAAATAGTGTTAGTTATCAGCATAAATTCACACAGCAACATTTTTTTCCTAACAGGGCCATTGTATCAACCTTAGAATTTGTGAATGTTGACTTTAAACGTTAATATAATTGTTACATCAACTTATTGGTTTATAAAACATACCGGGTATACATTGATAATAGAAAGCAACTACAATAAACAAAAAAATAGGAAGATTTGTTTTGTATTTTTAAAAATATTTAGCTCATCTTTGCCGCCGAAGGCTCAAATGAATTTTTCTGATTAATTTTTGTCCGTTGTCTGTCGTCGTTGTAGTCATTACCATAAACATTTTCATCATTTTTTTTCAAAAACCAGAGCATATTTTAACCAAATTTGATAGAAATCATTTTATGTAAAGGAGACCATTCAAAATTTTATAATGTAGGTCTAAAGCTTTTTCAAAAGAAAAATAACCAAATATTTTTTTTTTCTAACAGCACAGAATTTACAAAATGCTAAACGTAATTGTTGAATTCCTTGTCATATCAACTAATCTGTCAGTAGTGGCGTCAGTTAAAAATTGATCGTACTCAGATCATCCCTTGAGTATCAAATAAGTTGGGACTATAAAGTTGATAGCGGGATATTCATGCATGAGTAAGGAAAGTTGATGATGGACATTTTTTAAATCGTCTCGCTTATCTTACAATTTAGTTTTTTGTTTCCCCTTATCATTGAAATATCCATATATAAACGGGCGTTTCAATGCCGAGTTGAAGGTCACAGCATAGAAACAAATTCTGCTTCATGTCATAGGAATATAAAAACAGACTGGCTAATTATGAAACACAGTACTAGTATTGCCAATCGGAATTTCAACAGTTTGTTGGAAAGTTTGGTCTCCGAAGACTACATACAGGGTGTCCCATAATATATGATACCATGTCATGATTATATAAAATAAAACGTGATGAATATTGAATTACAGCTAATGCACCATAATCATTTTATGTACTGTCCAGTTTTATTCACACAATTTGATGGACATTGAATGAAACACGAAATAATGAGTTCATTTTGAAAACTGCTATCGTT
Source organism: Saccostrea cuccullata (assembly GCF_032062105.1). NCBI lineage: Eukaryota > Metazoa > Mollusca > Bivalvia > Ostreida > Ostreidae > Saccostrea > Saccostrea cuccullata. Next base: position 3,489 of record NW_026925936.1, read on the forward strand.
TTGAAATTTTGTCCCCTAAATGACGTCCAATCTGGGTAATGATCATGTCTAGGCGTTGCACAAAATTCTATAACTTAGGACAACAGCACATTTCTCTTTAGTTGTAACCTGGGTTTCCATCGGAAATATGCCAAATTAGAGATTAAGATTTAGGTTTAGTTACAATATCTTAAGACTGGATTTGATAATTAGTTTTGAAAAGAGGGTATACCTAGCTTGTTTGATACATCCATTTTGCTTGAAATGCCATTTTTAGCAATTTTTTAATGTAATTATGTGGCTACATTATTCCAATTATGTGAAAAGTTTTAACTTAATTATTTGTTGCTAAAAATTGTATTTATTCAAATATTTAATGAGACAAATTTCAAAGAAATTGGTCAAGACCTGCGTTTCTGACAATAATTTAAAATGGTATCATATATTATGGGACACCCTGTACTAGTAAATGATCTACCTTTTAGTACCCTTCGGAATTCGATTTTTTTTTCGATGATGTTGATGATGATTTGGTCTCTGACAACTACATGAATGTTGTCAGTGAGAACTTAAATGTTTTCAGTGTAAACCTTCAGCATCATTTTAGTATCAAATTTACAGTACTTGTTAGTAGAATCAGAGTGTTCTTTTATAACAAAGTTATTTTGATAGTGACCAATCACAAGCTAGGAAAATTTATTACTTTTATTTTTAATTGAAGATATTGTGTACGATATCAAAAAGCATAGTTTTAAATTTATCATGCAAGAGGTAATTGTAATTAGTGAAAAATATTAAACTTATAAAGACAACTTCTTGTTATTGAGTGGATTCAAGTTTGTTTCAATTACTCCCCCACAAACGGGTTAGGGTTTGGCCAATATGAACAAAGTTTTAAATGTGTATTTATAAGGAAAACTTTGTAAAAACTTTTTCTCTAGAACAGCAAAGTTATATTTAGACATATTTATGAAGGGAAGCATCCCTCAAGTAGTATAGATTCTAGTTTGTTCAAATTATGATCCCTGGGGCAGGTTTAAGCCAAAAATATGTTGTAATTGTTACACAGTAATCTACAAGGAAAGGTTAATGATGAAGAACGAAAGGCCGAGAGGACTAGGGTAAGAGGGCTTCGTGTTCCTGTTCTGTATTTATTTTCTATTTTGAATTGATTTTTATAAGATCAAGGGCACCTCAAAGTGGGGAGCATCACTTGCAGAATTAGGACAGTATTTCACATCGATGGGGTTGCAAATTACGACACTTTCACTTCGCACAAGGACAAACTAACACACTTATAAACATAGGTAATCAGAGATTACAGAGCTCACCTCAACGAATGTTGTCTTTAAGTAAGGCAAAGTCACACAATTACCCAACAAAGAGTGTACATCCAAAAATGCAAAATTTATGCAATTTTGATCTGATACTTTGGAATAGACCTATATAAAAACTTCAAAGTATTTCATCATCACAAAATGTGATCAAAATCCAGCATCTGAAGCAAGTTTAAGAGTTTTCATCCCTTGATGCATCATTTGGGCAAGTTTGGTTTATTTAAGCCTTATAGTTTCTTGGTGATAGACCTGCACCCATAACTTTTACCTGGTCCATTATCTGGAAAATGTATGTCGAATTCAGCATCCGTAGCAAGTCCATTAGTATGCATCCTAAGATGTATCATCCTTGCGAGTTTGCACAACATAGGGCTAATAGTTACTTAGAAATGAAACCTGCATAAAAATTTCACCTCTTCACTCATCCAGAAAAAAATGTAGGTCAGATTCAGCATCTGAATCCAGTCTGGTAGAATGCAACCTTAGATGTATCATCCATGCAAGTTTGGTCATTAAAGAGCTCATAGTTACTTGGAAATGAATCCTGCATCAAAAACTTTAACCTGTTCACTCATCCAGAAAATGTAGGTCAGATTCAGCATCCGAAGCAAGTCTGGTAATATGCATCCTAAGATGTATCATCCATGCAAGTGTAGTCATTATAGGCTCATTGTAACTTGGAAATGAAACCTGCCCCCAAAAACTTTAACCTGTTCACTCATCCAGAACATGTAGGTCAAATTCAGCATCCGAAGCAAGCTGGTAGTATGCATCCTAAGATGTATCATCCATGCAAGTTTGGTCAACATAGGACTTATAGTTCCTTGGAAATGAGACCTGCACCAAAAACATTAACCTGTTCACTAAACCGGAAAATGTAGGTCAGATTCAGCATCCGAAGCAAGTCTGGTAGTGTACATCCTTAGATGTACCATCCATGCAAGTTTGGTCAACATATGGCTTATATTTCCTTGGAAATGAGACCTACACCAAAAACTGCACCAAAAATGTTAACCTGCTCCAAAAACATTAACCTGTCATTCCTTTGCTGAAATTGCAGCATCTGAAACTTTGACTTGTACAGTGAAACACATTAGATGCATCTTTCATGCATGTCTAATCAATATAGGACATAGAAGTACTTAAAAAGAAAACAGCTCCAAAAAACTTAACTTTAACCTGGGACGCCGACACCGACACCGACGCCGACGCCGAGGGTATTACATAAGCTCCCCCAACTTCGTTGAGGTGAGCTAAAAACACACACACATGCCCATATACTAAACTCCCTTCAACTGCTTCAAGTAGGTGATAACATTAATGTATGATATATTAATAAAGAGTAAATAAAGATTTATTTTGGCAAGCAAATAGGTATCTTTTTCTTGTATAGCCCTTGGGGCTAAATTGGATCAAAACACAATATTTATTGTCCTGAGTATTGTTTAGAGCAATGAACTATCAATTGAATTCGTAATTGCCTCCGGAAAAACCTTTTTGTTCACTAACTGGTTTTAAAAACATATCTATACAATAATTTCCAAACAGCTGATAACGTTCAATCATAATTATGAAGTAATTCTCATATAATTATCTACATCTTTTGTAAAAATGTTTTGCTTTCGGTCATGTAACTTTTGAAAACTAACCGAACTACTAACGATATATTATGAAGCATGTCCTCATTATATGTGTAGGTGTTGAGAATTTTAGGGGGATATAAACTACTAGTCTGTTGACGAAAGACACCTTGTACAAGGAGTAGAAACAATTGAAACAGGCATGCGCAGTGGTAGCTAAGAATTTATAATGGCGCCATATATAATAGCGATTTTTCATAATTATTTTTAATTTAATTTGTTGTTAATCAAGAAAACAATACGGCGATTTCATAGGCAGAGCGTTTAAACAAACAGCTTTCCCTTCCATGTAAGTCGATTTCTTTCTTTATTAGACATTTCTTTCAGATTTTAGTAGCATAAAATATAGCTTCAGACAATCATTATACTTTCAATTATTTTATTAAAACTCATGTCAGGATGTTTCCGTAGTTTGTTCATCATGTATCTTCAGTAAAGGCGTTCTTGGCGGTTTGTCTATTGAATATCTTTTTATAGAGAAACAGGTGGTTCTTGTCCTGAAACGAAACTTGCTGATCATATCTTATGTTTTTATTGACTGTTTCTTTTCTCATTGATTTGCAAACATGTTAACAAAGATGTATGGATTAGAAAGTAATGAATAAGGCATACTTTTATTCTGCTTTATCGTTTTTATTACATTAAAACCGGTTAGAAACAAATTATTTAGAAATTTCTGTTTGGTTTGGACACTTATACATGTATAAGTTTAACGTTAACTTTAAAAAGTTTATCAAGTTTATAATGCAACCATTTCAATTTGATCGTCTTTTAGGCCTCTGTCTTGTAAAACTTCCGCTTGAAAAGTGGGAGAGTATATTATGATCAGGATGTCGGTCCATCTGTACGTCCGTTTGTCCGTCCGTCTTTCTGTCAGGCTTTCGGTACATATCTTTTATCCACAACTCCTCTTTTACCACTGGATTGAATTTAATGAAACTTTTACAGAATCTTAATTACAGAATGTCATTGTGCACCTTTTATTTTACTTTTTGGTCCGTTACAAATTTTGTTTATAAATGTACAGTAACATAATTCCCTCATTTTATTTACTGTTAGACTTGAACTAGACTAGTAGTTCTCTAATAGGATTTAATTGTTTTGATTAGTTTTCACAGTTTATATAATTGATAGCTCTGATTGCTAGGTGGTATATCAGTTTTGAAGACGTGAGTTATAATTATCTTTTTCTTTACCCTGTATACGAACTTATTTTATAATTACAAACTTTAATACACACACGAAGTCTTAAAAGAATGAAAGTTTGAAAAACGTCAATTAGCATTTGACTCATTAATAAATTTTATTTGTTGACAAGGTCATTGCATCGACGATAAAACTCACGAAATGATGACTTTAAACGAGATTGCTGATATTCTTGTATCATCAATTTGTCAATAGTTTACCTCGTTTTAGGAATTGTTCATAAGTAGAGCATGCGCTTGCGTTTCAAACCAACTGAGCGATATAAACTCTTTATGCAGGTGATGTGTGTGTATTTCTGCAAAAGTAAGGGGAGTTGACGATTGAAAAGTTAAAGTAATCACGTTTATCATAAAGCTTGGTTGTTAAATTACCATTAACGTTTTTTTTTTTTCAAGTAAAATATCCAAATATGAAACAGATGTGTCAGACTCTGTGGTATCTTTTATCTCAATCTCACCGGGATATAAGGTATCAACATAAGAATAGAAATAACCATTATTAGTTGACAGTGTCATCGAAATATCTGAATGTGGAGTTGAAGGCCACAGCAAGCTCTTTCTTTATTCCTCACGTAAACCTCTACAGAATCCGTAATGTTTATGAAATTGACGCCAATTGAAGGATTGAGGTTCCCTATATTTAGAAGGGTTGTCCCAGAAAAAAAATGAACTTTTTGAATATTTCAAATACTATTCAACCAAAACTAGTAATTTTTGACATGCTGTTGGCAAACGATCTTTTTGTTATTTTGAAAAAAATAATGTATGCCTGTGATGTCATTCGCATATAAAAACAGCATTTAAAGGGAGTTAAATATCGGTGGTTGGCGTACAAGTTTCTAAGATACATTTTAAATAATGAGCCTAAAAAACAAAGAGCCTAAAAAACAAAGATTGCCTCTCAATATTTTGACTTTTACAAATAGTAAATTGTCAATGTTCTTTGTTATCAGGCTATACGGAAATATTATGTCACAAATTTTACCTACCTAAATACTCTATATTTGGTGTACTCGTATTTAAAAATTCATTTATTTGACATCATTAATGACAAATGACAAATATATGACGATGTGTTCCAAAACTATTAAAATTAGACATTGTCAAAAATGATTACGTTGGACAGTAATGTGGTGCACCAATTTATCTAGCAACGCTTTGTTGAGCGGGATATGACTCCTGTACATAAGGAAAAGATATGTTAACGATGAAAAACACAAACATAAGTATGGGAAACAAGTTTATTTCTAGTTGAGAGGGTTTGAGGTTGACTTGACTGGTTATCCGATAGAAGAGAACAGACCACTAAAATGAAGACAACGGAAAAAAGCAGGATGTCATAGGTCGACTGGTTATTCGATGGAAGATCACTTAAATGAAGACAAACTAAAATGACAAGAGCAGGACGTCATATACCTTCGTAAACACCGCTGTTAAACAATTCGATTAGTTTGGTTTATGATTGAGATTGTGAAATTGTATATTGAATTAATAAACACCGCAATCTTTTGGTTACACTTCTATTTGAAATGAATTTCTTGGTAAATGGTAACGGAAAGAAAATTAGATACAGTGTCCAGTTTATGCTTAAATAAATTTTATTAAAGGTACAGTATCTAGAAAAAAATTCACAAATACTACGAGCTGCGTTTTGACATCGTCAGTGTTGCGTTTATGGAGATTATTTCATTGAAATTTGTAAGTTGTATTCAATAAGTGTTGCTAATGATGTGTGCCAATTTTTAATTGAATAGTTTTAGCGAAACAGAAGATATTGAAAATGTGAGCGTTTTGGGGACAACCTCGTAGGACCTTTTAAAAGAAGTGATCTACTTTTTGGCCCTAATTATGAAAAAAATATTTACGTCACCAGTAATAATTGTCCAGCAGGACTATAGTAAAGTGGGGTTAAGAAGACCATGAACACGATGGAGGATTATGTTTCAATATTTTAAAAGAAAAGCTGATTCTAAATCTGTTAAATGTATTTTATCTGAATTGCAGTGATCGTGTACTGGCGTGACAACACATACGTAAAATCACTTAAGATAAAAGATTATTCGGAAACCAGCGGTTTACTGGATACTTCACAAATCAACCAGTAATTACCGTGTATGTGGGGGCAGAAAAGGAAAAGGTAACGAGAACCATTGTACATGGTGATTGACCACTATAGTTATTTGTCTTCTTCCTGTCTCCATTAATTTTTTAAAATCAGAAATCAAAATTCTTTGAAGATATTGTGTGTATTTAAGTTTGTAATTGTAAATCAAAGCTGAACACGACTCGTAAATAGGCATACGCCATTTTCGATATCATTATCTACGATACATCAACACCAGGGCATACTCGTTAGATCACACCTGACTGCTTTATTGTCACGGGTATCGGCGTGGAATGGCGACCCGTGTTCGTGCTGGTTATCTTGCATTACCTTTGTTTACATTTTATTGCAGTTACGTTTATCTGTGTTTGTTTGTATACTGCACTGACCTGTACAACTATAATTGTAAGTTTCTTTTGTATCTTACTTCCTGGGTTAGACGAAGTATCAGTTATTATTGTCACTACCGGGTGCTGTAGGGCATACGTCCATCTACACTGGTGTCGACTGATTACAGTGAACAGTGACAACGTCCTACCCTTTATATAGGGGTCTGCAGGTATAGCGATTCTCCGAACAAAAATGGCGGACACATTCCTTTTATGAATCGTGTTCAGTTTTAAGTTCGTATACAGTATGTACATTTACTGGAATTAATCTGCTATGTATCTATTTTTGTAAGGATTTTTATGAAATTTTGAAATCCAGTATAGATATGGTAATTTAAATTCATTTTGATTGTTGGGAATATTAAAAATATTCAAAACCGGCACATAATTTTTTAAAGAATTTTTAAAGAATTTCCTCCTTAGAAAGGGAACTATGGGTATGAGTTGGATTACCAATTGAAGAATGAAATCCACGTTCCTCTAAAATACAATTATATAATGAGCCCCACAAATAATGACAATGCTGTTACCTGCTTTGTGAGGAGGGACCAGTATCATATAATCTAATTCTTTTTTCACTTCTGGATTAATGAATAGAGAAGGATAGATGGTGTTAATATTGCTTGAGCACGTGTTTTTAGCTTTTATGCACTTTCCATTTGGGATGTAATACATTCATTTTAACATACACCCGATACATCTAATCCATTCTGACAAAACGTCAAGGTCTTCATTTTCTTATCTGGCCCATCGCCTGGCGTTAACTTCTACAGAATCCAGAATATTTATAAAATTCCGACGCCAGTTGTAGGATCGGGGTTCCCTATATTTAGAAGGGTTCTCCCAGAAAAAAGTGAACTTTTTGAATTTTTCAAATACTATTCAAACTAAACTAATAAGTTTTGACATGCTATTCGCAAATGATCTTTTTGTTATTTTGAAGAAATATAATACGCATGTGTTGTCATATGCGTACAATAAGAGAATTTAAACAGTGAAATATCGGTGGTCGCCGCACGACAATATTTTGACTTTTACAAATAGCAAATTGTCAATTAAGTTTTCTTTGTTTTAAGCTATACGGAAATATAATGTCACAAAATTTACCTACCTAAATGCTCTATAATTTGCTGTACTCGTATTTGAAAATGCATGAATTTGACATCATTGATGACAAATATCTGACGATATGTTCCAAAGCACTTAAATTAAGCATTGTCAAAAATGCTTACGTTAAACGGTAATGTTGAGCACCAATTTAACAAGCAACGCTTTGTTGATCGGGATATGACTCCTGTACATAAGGAAAAGATGTGTTAGCGATTAAGAAACACAAACATTAGTATGGGAAACAGGTTTATCTCTAGTTGAAGGGGTTTGAGGGTGACTGGTTAGCCGATGGAAGAGAATAGATTGCTAAAATGAACACGAACTGAAAAAATGGAGCAGAACGTCGTAGACCTACGTAAAAACCGCTGTTAAACAATTCGATTAGTTTTGTTTATGATCGGAATATGAAATTGTCTATTAAAAGAATAAACTCCGAAATCTTTTCGGTAACACTACTATTTGGAAAGAGTTTCTTGGTAACTAAAACAAAATTGAATACAGAGTCGAATTTTATTACAGGTACAGTTCCCAGAAAAAATTCAAAAACACTAAGAGCTGCGTTTTGACGTCGTCAGTGTTGCGCCGACAGCTGATTTGTTAGATTCGTTTACTTGAGAGAAAATATTATTATAGAGATATTTCATTGAAATTTGTATACTTTATTCAAAAAGTGTTGGTCATGTTGCATGTCAATTTTCAACTTTTTAGTTTTAGCGAAACAAAAAGATATTGAATATGTTCGCGTTTTTTTCTGGGACAACCCTCGTAGAACCTTTTAAACGTAGTTATATAAAGTACTTTTTAACAACAATATTTACTTCACCAGTAATAATTGTCCATCAGAACAATAGTTATAGGGTTAACAAGATCATGAACACGAAGATGATTACGTTTCAGTATATTTTAAAAGAAAACTTATTCTAAATCTATTAAATGAAAATATCTGAACTGGAGTTATCATGTACTTGCATGACAACACATACGTAAAATCACTTAAGATTAAAAAATCATTCGGAAACCAGTAATTTACTGGATACTTCACAAATCAACCAGTAATTACCGTGTATGTGGGGGCAGAAAAGGAAAAGGTAACGAGAGTCATTGTAAATGGTGATTGACCATTATAGTTATTTGTCTTCTTCATCTGTCCACTTATTTACCTAAATCAAAATTCAAAATTTTTTTCTTAAATCAAAATTCAAAATTCTCTGAAGAAACTATTAGTGTATTTAAGTTTGTAATTGTAAATTAAGCTCGTATACAGTATATTTTTGTTCTATTACCACCGATAAGTATATATAAGATGAAATAAATGATAAACTGATATGGAAGATATAACGAAACAAGAGGCCAAGGTCACCTGAGTATCGTGTAACAACTTTCAAACAATTAAAATTGGTTCGTGTTTTACCCCAGAGGCCATGAAATTCACAATTCACAATTTTGAAAGAGGCATAATTGTTTATCAAATTTATTAACTCAGCGTGATTACTCTATTTACTTAATACCCAGAGGTAGATCAGAGTAACAAAGAGAAAATGCACTTCCACTTTATAACCAGTTGTGCACCTCACCCCAAAGGAACCACTGACCCTGGGGCCACATATTTCAAAATTTTGCAAATTTTATCATAAAATGGTTGATTAATACTAAAGAGCAGATTTCAAAGCATTAATTTATTTTCAGACTATGTAATCCCCCCGACCCAGGGGGCATAAAAAATAACCATTTTGCTAGATGCACCTTTCTTCATCATAAATATATATACTTGGATCATTGGCATAAAACCCAGGGGCAAAGGAAAAGATTTTTGAAGAATAAATGCATTTTTACTTTATAATCAATAGAGCCCAGCGCTAATACCAGAACCCCTGACCCCGCCCTAGCACAAGAACCCCTGACCCTGGAGCCATGAATTTCACAATTTTGGTAGAGGACTCAATGCTCATTACATTCATGCCAACAGCTTACCTGCTTGATGTCCAGGAGTAAAGAAGAAGATTTTTAAAGATTGCAATAATTTTGGTGGTTTTGGCCCCACCCCTCAGGCCCCAGGGGGGCGGGGACCATAAAATTCACAATTTTTGTTCCCCTTCACCCATAGATGCTGTATACCAAATTTGGTTGAAATTGGTTCTGTGGTTTCAGAGAAGAAGCTGAAAATGTTCAAATGTTAACACACGACGGACGACGGACGAAAACGGATAGCAATAGGTCACCTGAGTTACTCAGGTGACCTAAAAACCATCCGAGTAACTGTAAAACCAACAATACTGTATATTCTAAGAGTCGGACTAAGTACTACTAAGTAGATACAAGGTCACGGATAGAAATTTATATAAATCACCAAACTAAATGACCAACTACTAAACAATAAAAAAAATTGTCTAATTTTTGGGACGACCTGTCCCTTCCTCAGGACAAAGAAAATAGTTAAGAAGTCATAAAAATCAAAAGAAAATTGAGAGACAAAAAATAATTAGCAATACTACTAAATAACTAAACATTAGAACTGGGAATACAAAAAATACCAATTGAGACTGGTAGATGTTTTAACATCCCTAGAGAATACAGATTTTGTAAATACTGTAACAGCAACGAAATTGGGGATGGATTTCATAACTTATTTAATGTACTGATGTGTCTATATATAACTCAAGAATTATGTATAATAATTTTTTTTAATCTAAATCTTTTGAAATTTGAAATGTTTTTATTGAATCCAATACTAATCAACTGTATAAATTGTATATTGTTAGATATATAAGTGATGTGGCTGCGGTGTATCAAAGAAAGATACCGTACTCGTAAATGGACATTTCTAACCCCTTTGCACTAACTCTTTGTTTTGCAAACATATAAGACAATTTCTTCATTTTCAAAGTTAATTTCGCAATAATGTAAATAATAAGCACTTATATGAAGTTATCTTTTGTTCTTTCATTATGTATTCTTATATGTTCATGAATCTCCAATGGGGGGGGAAATAAAGAAAGAATGAATGAATGTCCTATCTATCGGGCGTACTCTGGTGAAGTGCGAGTTACATAACTGAATGAATTAATTAACTAATTTTCCTATTCGTATTTTTAGTTTAAGCTTTTTTTAAAATTCATTACAAATTTAAAAACAAGGTTATTTTGAATACTTTGCCCTTGAGAAAACTATAATTATGTAATACATTTGTATATATTGTGCAATGTTTATAAGATTAATTCACCCTTTAAGAGTGAATCATGAGAATTATATCCAGTGGGTCTTGTACGTGATTGCTTACTCCAGTAAAAACTATTTATCACATGCAATTACATTACACGCTGTCGCAACATTTGATAAAATTATGCACTCACTTTCTTAAAGTACCTCCGTCCAATAGAGCATTTAATGTACTGAAAGGATTCGATTCCTGACATGTAAGTTTACAAATATTTTATTTCATGGTAAAATAATAATGTTAGAAACAGCTTCTGTGCTAAATTTGCAATTGATTTAATATTTAACGACACAAAATTAGGTTGAAGAAACATTCAGAATTAAAGTTTTTCTTATATATTTTCTTTCAAGAAAATATGATTTATTAGAATGCAAAATTTTTAATGAATATTATTTGTTCTCTCTGACACTACCGCGAATATTGGCGAAAACAGAATTTATTTAATCTTGAAATAATTATTTCAAAAATTGTACTTCTCAAATCAGTAGAGGTCATATCGTGATTATTTGTTAATCGTTAATCAATACATAATTAAATTTATGCCAATATTTGTTTCATTATATTTGTTGATAATTGTTTTGATACTGTGAAATCGCTAATTTACTTTGTGTGTGGGGGTGGGGGTGGGGGTGTGGTTGTTAATGTTCGTTCTTTTTTATATATCGAGAGACCAACCTCCATTCACGAAATCGAATCCCCGCATATCCATTATTTTTTTCTCGAGCCTTGAAAATCTGACTCACGAAAGTATGTGATTTCGCGGTATTTATTGCTCGCATGGCGCAGTGTTTAGAGCGTCTGCTCTAGTGTTGCGAAGTAAGGATATGTGGAACGTGGAGACCGGTCCTTGGGATGAGACCGTAGAAACTGAGGTCCCTTGTCGCAGTAGGTGCTGGCACGAAAAAGATCCCTCCCTGCTCAATGGCCCTAAGTGCCGAGTATGGGACAGAATTTGCAGCTCTCCACCGCAAGTGGTGGCGTCCCCATTTGAGTGAAAAATTCTTGAGAAGGACGTTAAACAATATACAATCAATCAATCAGTATTTATTGTTGTTTTATATAAATTAACTACGGAATATTCGATCAACTTTATCAGAGGACTCACGGTAGATGTGACTGGGAGACAGGCGATTCTTGCTCCCCCTTGATATCTGATCCCACCTTTGATATTTTCGTGGGTCCGTTTTGAATTATGTCAAAGTCAAAGATTCGTATTGTTTGTAGATTTTCTAAGATCGATCTGTGTTAGTTAATATACAGATATTCTCATCTTCTAAATTTTAACAATCAAAAACTTTCGATAAATGTTTAAGAAGATGAACCTAATTATGTTTTTTGTTCAGAAGTATATTACAAATACACAAATAGAGATGAATATTGCTGTATTTTTTGCATTGACTTGAAAAAGATGGATTCAAGTTTTGACCACTTCAATGATGTATGTCTGCATGAAAATCGCAAGATATTTTTTTACATAATTGTTCTTTATTTAAATTAATGTAATATTGATAATTCTGATTACTGTCACTTAATGTATATATATATATATATATATATATATATATATATATATATATATATATATATATATATATATATATATATATATATATATATATATATATAGCTTGCAAAATTTGCAAGTTGACATAAAGCATAACGCCATTACAAAAAATAAATTCCATGTGTATTTTGCTAATTGGGCGTGCAAAAGTTTCAGCATTCAAAACCATTACATGATAAGGGGGTCAAATGGTTAAGTCATTTTTTTATGTCATAAACAATTTTAAACGCCGTGCAAATGCAATAACACAGAAATATGGCTGAAATATTGCTGAGTCGGCGTTAAACAATAATAATCAATCATGATTATGAAATTATTTTATGCATATGCTGCGTGCCATACCTGCAACTTGTATGATAAGCATATTTCGAATTAAACAATAATAATAAAATATCATTTTAAAGTTTCTGCTGGTATAAATAAGTATAAATGAATAACGTTAAATTAATTTGCATGTTGAAAATAAGCTATCAGATCTAAGCACAATTTGTCCTTTTTAATAGCACATTGTCTTATATTGTACATTGTACTGAAGTATGCCTACTATTTTGCTGGTCATTATGGACCCTGTATCATACACAAACACAAACTTTAAAAAGAATGAGAGGAATGTAAGAGAGAGAATAACAAGTGTCATGAATTAAATTTTGAAAAGGTACATAAAATGTTTTATAGATGTGATAAAAGTTTAAAAACTTTTAAAAGCAATATCTGTCTATATGAATTTGTTGTTCATTTACAAATCTGTCAACGAGCGTAAGAAATATATATAATTTTGATGTATAGGAGGCTCATGAATCACAATGCTCACCTAAGTAACTATGAACATTTTGTTCTATATCGCCCAAAGTAATCCCAGTCTAAAACCAGGGGTCCTGATTTAAAGAAATTGAATTCATATTACATGAGAATGCTTCCAAACAAATATGATATATCATGCTGTTCTTATAAAGAAAAATTCAAAGAGAGCTTTCACTTAAGTTTCATCTTTCTTTTTTTTTGTCCTGTGAATTAGATTTTGAAAAGAAATTAAATGACTCATTTAATTTTCATTTCAATTTCTCTCCTTTTGATAAAGTTATTTTTTTCTTTTGGACAAACATAAATTCAAATAACCTGTCCATACTCTGTGTCAGTTGGCTGATGATATTGTCCAAGTGGTTCTTAAAAAGACTATGAAAAAATGAACATTTAGATCACGACAATGACATTTTAGATCAGGAAATGTCACATTAAATAACCTTCGGCTCAGGTGAGCTAATTACTCGATTTGCTAACACTCAACATCCTTAATTGGTAGAATAATATAAACACGTTTGTTGTTGGCAAATCTTTAAATGCGTAAGCTTAGGAAGATGCGCATTATATTCTATGTTTTAAGAAAGAAAAAAAACACGCCCTTATTATAAATTTGAAGATTAACTTCAGGAAAAACTATTTACAATTAATTTGTTCATCTGCTGCAATTTAATCAAACTCCCTTTTAATTCATGTTTTGACCTTCAAATTTTACATTTTAATGTATTATTACCGTATATTTTATTTGAGGACAACATATCATTATACACCTTATTGTCCCCCGCTTGAAAAGTGGGGGATATTAATTTGGGTCTGTTCGTCTGTCCGTCCGTCCGTCATTCTGTCTGTCTGTAACGCTTTCGTTTCCACACGATTTCTCAAGAACACTGAGCTTTCGCAATGAAATTTGGCTACAACTCCCTATGGACTAAAGAAGAACCCTATTGATTTTGGGGTCAAAAAGTCAAAGGTCAAGGTCATAAATTCTCAAAGTCTGTCTATTATAACACTTTCATTTCCGTGCGATATCGCAAGAACCCTTTGAGCTTTTGCAATGAAATTTGGCATAACAACCCCCTGTGGCCTAAGGAAGACCCCTATTGATTTTGAGGTCAAAAGGTCAAAGTTCAAGGTCGTAGGTTTATACATTCTGTCTGTGTACAACACTATACCTTCTGGGCGATGTTTGAAGAGGATTTTGAGCTTTTGCAATGTAATTTTATACCAAAACTCCCTAGGACCCCTCTCAAAGTGTCCCGCTCCGTTTGTTTTATTAGTATTTATTGTATTACATGTCGCTATTTTTAGCACAGGGGCATGAGGAGAGTTATTACGTATAAAACAGGTTCTCGGCGGACTTTATATTCTTATTACATCTATTAGAACTGTTTAATAAAGTTTAAATTAGACAGCATGCATTGTGTAAAATTTTGACAATATCGAACGTGAATATATACATGTATGCGACTTCATTTCTAGCATTTAATTTTCTTTTCTGTCAAGCAGTTCTTTGGTCTAGTGGAATGTGTCTCGCTTCACTTGTTAGAGGTGCCGGGTTCGAATCCCGGCCGAACCATGCATTTTCTTTTTTTTTTCGAAATACTTTTTTTTTAATAAATGATAGCATGTGAAATGAAAAATTTATGAGGTCGGGCTTGCACAAACTCATAAAATCATCATTACAGTGTGATAAAATTAATATTCATTATAAAAAGGATCTTCTATACACAATAAAAATAAGCAATCAAATCTTTATATCCATATTTGCATATTTTATTTGGTTCATTATACATGTATACATTTAATACTTCTACAATAATGGCATAATAATTCAGTCAGTGGGGATCCGACTCGACCCCCCCCCCCCTTCCCCCGAACTGCGCATGGTTTACTTTTTCCCTCAACGGGGGACACAAATTCTCTGAATTAGCTTGTTTATATACAGAAATCATAGCACTCTGGCATTTTAAATAAAGTAAACTGCACGTTGTTATTCAAAAATAGTTATTTTGTTATTCAAAAACATGGATAGCACATTTAGATGCAAATATTGATGACTATGCTATTTCGATTGAGGGGTTTTCTACAATTTTTCGCAAAGATCGTAACCCATATGGGGACGGTACTCTAATTTATGTATCTTATTCACTTCGAGCCATAAGACGCGCTGACCTTGAAACTTTTGAACACTGAATGTATTTTTGAAAAACTTTTTAATGCTTTTTTTCCCGCGCTTTCAATACAATCACATGTAAATACATTTATCAAAATTGCACAGAAAATTTTTCACACCCACCCACTTTCGCACTTCACTCACACTTACATCAACAATATATCAATTTTTGCAAATTTCTACACACTTTATATGGATAAAAAAGAAAAATAACAAAAATGTATGCTACATTTGTTCTAAATATGAATGTATATTGATAGAAGTTAGCGACCCTGTATGTAATATTTACCTTTGCTGTCTGTATCGGCCTTCGAATTCTGAAAAATCCTTTTGGAAAAACAAAATGTGGCCCATTGAAAAAGTTTCTGATATATCCAACAAATTAATAATCCTTGGAGACTTAAATGTAAATTTTTAGCTCACCTCAACGAAGTGTTGGAGCTTATGTAATACCCTCGGCGTCGGCGTCCCAGGTTGAGGTTAAGTTTTTTGGAGCTGTTTTCTTTTTAAGTACTTCTATGCCCTATATTGATTAGACATGCATGGAAGATGCTTCTAGTGTGTTTCATTGTACCAGTCAAAGTTTCAGATGCTGCAATTTCATGGAAGGAATGACCAGGTTAATGTTTATGGAGCAGGTTAACATTTTTGGTGCAGTTTTTGGTGTATGTCTCATTTCCACGGAACTATAAGCCCTATGTTGACCAAACTTGCAGGATGATACATCTAAGGATGCACACTACTAGGCTTGCTTCGGATGCTGAATCTGACCTACATGTATATTTTCCGCATGAATGAACAGGTTAAAGTTTTGGGTGCAGGTCTTATTTCCAAGTAACTATAAGCCCTATGTTGACAAACTTGCATGGATGATACATCTAAGGATGCACACTACCAGGCTTGCTTCGGATGCTGAATCTGACCTACATTTTTCGGTTGAGTGAACAGGTTAAAGTTTTTCGTGCAAGTTTCATTTCAAAGATACGTACTATTAGACCTATAATGACCAAACTTGCATGAATGATACATCTTAGTATGCATACTAGCAGACTTGCTTCGGATGCT
The DNA here is from genome assembly GCF_032062105.1 of Saccostrea cuccullata. Lineage (NCBI taxonomy): Eukaryota > Metazoa > Mollusca > Bivalvia > Ostreida > Ostreidae > Saccostrea > Saccostrea cuccullata. The sequence continues at coordinate 20,067 of NW_026925936.1, forward strand.
GAATCTGCCCTACATTTTCCGGATGAATGAACAGGTTAAAGTTTTTGGTGCAGGTTTCATTTCCAAGTTACTAAGAGCCCTATAATGACTAAACTTGCACGGATGATACATCTTAGGATGCATACTACCAGACTTGCTTCGGATGCTGAATCTGCCCTACATTTTCCGGATGAATGAACAGGGTAAAGATTTTGGTTCAGGATTCATTTCCAAGTAACTATGAGCTCTTTAATGACCAAACTTGCATGGATGCTACAACTAAGGATACATTCTACCAGGCTGGCTTCGGATTCTGAATTTGACCTACATTTCTGGATGAGTGAAGAGGTTGAATGTTTATGCAGGTTTCATTTCCAAGTAACTATGCGCCCTATGTTGTGCAAACCTACATGGATGATACATCTTAGGATTCACACTAATGGATTTGCTTCGGATGCTGAATTCTACATACATTTTCCAAATAATGGACCAGGTAAAAGTTATGAATGCAGGTCTATTACCAAGAAACTATAAGGCTTATATAAAACAAACTTGTACAAATGATGCATCAAGGGATGAAAACTCTCAAACTTGCTTCAGATGCTGAATTTTAATTACATTTTAGTAATGAAGATTGAAGAACTAGTTTGAAGTTTTTATATAGGTCTATTCCAAAGTATCAGATCAAAATTGCATAAATTTTGCATTTTTGGAGGTACACTCTTTGTTGGGTAATTGTTTGACTTTGCCTTGCTTAAAGACAACATTTGTTGAGGTTAGCTCTGTAATCTTTGATTACCTATGTTTTAGATATCCCACACTCACATTGTTAACGAAATTTTGTCTCAATATAGCCTTTGTAATATTGTCAATGAAGCAACGAGGGTCACGAGTAGTTCGAGCACGCTTATTGACCCAATTCTGGTTAGCTCGGAACTGTTCGTAATTTGATAGGCTGATAATTTCATAAGCGATCATACAGGAACAAAAGTCTATGTTATATCAGATGTTATCCAAAATCAATCATACGAAAGAAAAGTTTGGTTATATAAACATGCAGATATGGATAAATTGAATTCTCTTATTGAAAATACTGACTGGAATACCCTTATAAGTGAGGCACCGGATATAGATAAAGCAACGAACATTTTTACATCAACATTTTTGAATATTGAAAAGGTATGTATTCTGAAAAATCGGTTGGAAACGTCAGAAAGATAAACCTTGGTTTGATTCTGATTCAGTTCTGCGTAAACCATTTAGAACTAAATGAAAATAGATTACTTAGTAGGGCTCAGCTAGAGGACAAAAAGAAACTCTGACTGGGAAAAATATAAGAAATGCAGAAACAAGTTCAACAATATGAAAACAATCGCGATCGAAAACTTTAATAAAAATATAGAACATCACATTACAGATGCAAGTAAGAATAATTGCAAAATTTACTGGAATTAAATCAACTACAGATATTCCTCCTCTACAGTATACCTCTGTTAATGGTGATGCATGTGTTGCTTTTTCAAATGAAGAGAAAATAGATGGTTTAAATGATTATTTTGCTTCTATTACTTGTATTGACGAAAGCGACGCTATGTTACCGAATTTCTTTTCTGTGTTCAATAGCACATTTGATACAGTCTGTATTTCTGATCAAGAAATTAAAAATATTATTTCAATTCTTCCTGTTAACAAAGCAATAAGCCCAGACAATATTAGTCACAGAATTTAGAAATCCACAATGTACACTATTGTAAAACCATTATGTTTATTGTTTAACATTAGGTGATTGTATTTTTTCCTGTAAATGGAAAGTTGCTAATGTACTTCCTTTATTTAAGAAAGATGATCCTTCCATTATGTCTAATTATAGACCTGTGTCATTGTTAAGTTGTATTGGTAAAATAATGGAACGAATCATATTCAAACACTTGTATAATCACTTTCGTGATAACAATCTTTTTTCATAAATACCAATCTGGATTTTTACCAGGTCATTCCACTGTATATCAACTAATAGAAACATATGATACTATTGTTAAAGCTATCGACGATGGTGAAAATTGTTGCATGATATTCTGTAATCTCTCTAAAGTATTTGATCGTTTGTGGCATAAAGGTCTCTTATTTAAGCTCAGAACTTATGGTATAGAGGGAAATATGTTTCACTGGTTAAAGAGTTACATAGAAGGTAGACCACAACGACTATTATACAGAAACTTGTTATCTGACGAAAAACCTATATACGCGGGTATCCCTCAAGGCTCAGTGTTGGGACCTCTATTATTTCTTATATATATGTTAATGACTGAAGAAATGATAAGTTTTTTGTAGATTATTTGCAGATGGTAACTCCCTACAACAGTCATCTAAAAATGTCAATACTATCGAAAACAAACTGAATTCTGATCGTAACAAGCTAGAATTTGGTCGAAAAAATGGCTTCTTAAATTCAATCCTTCTAAAACTAAAGCAATATATTTAAGCTGAGAAAAGGTGTTATTCATCCTAAACTCTTCTTCCAGCAAAGTCAGGTAGAATTTGTTTCTTCGAATAAACATTTAGGGATTTTTTTCTCACAAAATCTCAGTTGGTCTACACATATCGATACCATATTCTAGCTAATGCGTATAAAAAATGGACTTGTTAAAAAACTTAAATTTGTAGTCAACCAGAAAACTCCTTCACTCATGTACACAACCTTTATTAGGCCACAGTTAGAATAGGCTTCCGTGGTGTGGGATGGATGTAATGGAGGTGACAGCAAAAAATTAGAAAAATTACATTTATAGGCTGCTAGAATTGTCACCAGCTTAACTCTTGTAGCCTCTAAGATACACCTGACTGATATAATCCCAAACTTAAGCTGAAATTCATCAAGTTAGAGTATGAGAAACTCGCATAACTATAACATACCCAAATGCAGATTGCAAGCTTATAAGTCAACTTTCATTCCCCTTGTTATTGATGAATGGAACTCATTACCTCTTAATGTAAGAAATTTTTCCTCGTTATCTATTTATAAAAAGTCTATTTCTTGCAATAAACAAATACCACCCTCTTACTTCAGTTACGGAATTCGACGCTTAAATATGAAGCATACGAGGCTTAATAGCGATCTTTTTCGATGTAATGTAATTTTGAGTCCCCTATGTTCTTGTGGAAGAGTGGAGGATACTCATCATTATTTCTTCTCATGTAAAAAATATACAGAAGCTAGAAAAGAATTTTTTGACAATTTTTTGCGAATGGGTAAATTGCAAACTGTCGATACTCACACTTTACTTTAGGGAGATAAAACGTTTAATGATGTTGAAAAATGAATACCTATTTTCTATTGTACAAACTTTTATGAAAAAGTCAGGACGATTTCGTTGATACAATAATTACTTCTTGCAAACTTTATACAGCATGTGTATTACATAAGGAATGTATTCTAATGTGTGTTGCTCTGATTTATATTATGCTTTTCTGTGTTATTTCATTTCATTTTAAGCTGAAACCCATGTATGTAAATAGGTTTGGTATAATTCATGGATACCGAGTATCTGAAACATAATCCTCTATCGTGTTCATGTTCTTCTTCGCCCTATAACTATAGTCCGGCTGGACACGTTATTACAGGTGACGTAAATATAGTTAATAACGAGAACCTTAGATCACTTATTTAAAAAAGGTCCTAAATATAGGGAACCCCGATCCTTCAACTGGCGTCTGAATTTCATAAATATTATGGATTCTGTTAAAAATAACGCCAGACGATGGGCCAGATATGAAAAAGACGACGTTGACACCTTGTCAGAATAGATTAAATGTATCAGATCCATGTTAGAGTCGCGTATTAAATTATTGAGGGGCAATATGAAAGCCATCTATCCTTCTGTGTTCATTGATCCAGAAGTGAAAAAAGAATTAGATAGATTACATGATCAGTACGTACTGGTCCCTGTCGACAAAGCAGGTAACAACATTGTCTCTGTTTGTAAGGCTTATTATATAAATTGTATTTTAGAAGAACTTGGATTTAGTTCTAAAAGTGGTAATCCTACTTATACTCATACTTCCCTTTCTAAGGAAGAAATTCTTCAAAATCATATGTCAGTTTTAAATATTTTTAATATTCCACGGAGCCAAAATGAATTTGAACTACCCTTTATATATTGGATTCCGAAACTTCATAAAAATCCTTACAAACAAAGAATATTAAGATACATTGCGGGTTCCAGTAAATGTACAACCAAGCCTCTTTCGTTACTCCTCACTAAGATATTGACAATAGTGAAGGAAAAACTTCAAGAGTACAGTGCAACAATATATTCAAGAAGTGGTGTCAATCAGATGTAGATACTCAAACATTCCAAAGAACTTTAGGACAATTTGAAATCACAAGATTTTACCAAAATCAACAGCTTAAAAACTTACGACTTTTCAACTTTAAATACAACCATTACCCACGATAAATTAAAGTCCAGGCTTTTTGATATCATTGACAGCTGCTTTTTCAATAAAAATGGAACTCGTCAATGTACTTGCCTGGTCATTGGATCTTTTGCAAAATTATTTTGTTAAAACGCATTCTGATTGCACACACAAGTATTGTGAAGTTGACATCAAAAAGATGCTTGAGTTTCTGATTGACAATATCTATGTGGTTTTTGGAGACCAGGTATTCCAAAAATCTATTGGAATTCCCATGGGTACCAATTGCGCTGCTTTATTAGCAGACCTATTTTTATATTCATATGAAGCTTAATGGTAATCTAACAACCAAACTATATGATAAACGTGATGACTTTAACTTTTCTATCGTCAGCTTCCCTAAGTTAAGAGGCAATATACCTTCATCACCTGCATACGGAGTGTATATATATCAGTTGATATGCTCTACGTATGAACAATTTCTAAAACGAGGTAAATTATTGACAAGCAAGTTAATGAAACTAGAATATCAGCAGTCTTGTTTAAAGTCATCATTTCGTAAGTTCTATGGTCGATATAATGACCTTGTCACCAAATACAATTTATCAAACTAATTGTTAGTCCATAATTTATACACTGAATTGACGACGGATTTTTCCGTTATTTCCCGATCATGACAAGGATCACACGGGGGTGTGACCGGTCAGCAGGGAATGCTCACTCCTCCACGGCACCTGATCCCACCTCTGATGTTTCGGAGGTCCGTGTTTGCTCTGCTCCTTTTTATACCCCCGCAAACGAAGTTTGGGGGGTATATAGGAATCACCTTGTCCGTCTGTCCGTCTGTCTGTACAAAAGTGTCCGGTACATATCTTTCTTATGGAGGAACGTTAGAATCTACTACTCCATACAAAGATTGCCCATGACCTAAGGCTGTGTCATGACCTTGACCCAAGGTCATTTGAGGAAGTTCAAGGTCAATGGAAGAAAAAATTCATAATTCGTGTCCGGTCCATATCTTTGTAATTGATAAACTTGGTAGGTTCTAATTTCACACAAATATTGCTTATGACCTAAGGGTATGTCATGACCTTGACCCAAGGTCATTTGGGGAAGTTCAAGGTCACTGGAAGAAAAATTTCATAATTTGTGTTCGGTCTATATCTTTCTTGTGGATAAACTTGATAGATTCGATTTTCACACAAAGATTCCTCCTGACTTAAGGATGTGTCCGACCTTGACCCAAGGTCATTTGGGGAAGTTCAAGGTCACTGGAAGAAAAAATTTCATAATTCCTGTCCGGTCCATATCTTTCTTATGGATAAACTTGGTAAGTTCTAATTTCACACAAAGATTCCTCCTGACCTAAGATGTGTCATGACCTTGGGTCAAGGTCATTTGGAGAAGTTCAAGGTCACTGGAAGAAAAATTTCATAATTCGTGTCCGGTCCATATTTTTCTTATGGATAAACTTGGTAAGTTCTCATTTTACACAAAGATTGCTCATGACCTAAGGATGCGTCATGACCTTGGGTCAAGGTCATTTGGGGAAGTTCAAGGTCACTGGAAGAATTTTTTTTTAAATTTGTGTCCGGTCCATATCTTTCTTTATTATGGAAAAACTTGAATCTACTATTTCACACAAGCATTGCTTATGACCTGAGGTTGTGTCATGACTTTGAACCAAGTTCATTTATGCAAGTTCAAGGTCAGTGACAGAAAAAGTTCATAATTTGTGTCTGGTTCGTATATTTAGTCTATTTAGTCTTTTTTATTAGGCTGCGCCTTCGTTTCATTTATAAAAAATATAAAGAGCAATCACATTTGCACTAAAAATGTATTAGCATTTCTCTCTTCTCTTAGATCCATAAAATATTCATGATTTAGCACTTCTGAAAAACCCAGCCGGGGGGGGGGGGGGTATTTTGTCCCGTTTGGACAGTTCTAGTTTTGTATTGTTTTATGGACTTTCGTATTGAATACTGTTTATTATCTCCATATCCTTCTTCATATGTAGGGAAAGGGCGTATTTAAAAGTTTTTAGTACTGTTTCCCAATCCAAATTATAACGTATATAGACAATAAAATATGTTCAAATCAAATCATGGATAGCAATCGTACAGTCAGAAATTTCGTCTCTGCAAGTGATAAACTCGCTTGATTAGAATTGGCTGTTTGATTCCTGAAAGTTTACCTCAAGCGAGTTTATCGCCGGCAGAGACGACTATAAAGGGTTGTGAGGTGGGTAAAATATACAGATTGGTTAAAGAATGTGTCTAGAATCAGGAAGTGAACTGTAGTTGATTGACCAATGCTAGAAAGTGGAGAAATTCTCCCTAGCAGTGCGCCAAAAATCTTGCGCCGTAAATTGCACCTTTTTGCATTACGGTATCTGTAGCGTTATGATCAAAGAATAATATATAAAACCATAACGCTATAGTTCTGCCGCTAATCAATTGAACAACCGAAGTCCGTTGATTTTCTTTCAGATTGTATATAACTTCAAAATGAAAATAAAGATAATGAAGATTTATAATTTTTAAAAGGAATAATAGAAAAAAAAATATCAAATAAATACTTAGGTCCGGGAAAATAGAAAATTATTTTAGAAATGTAATGCCTGTTAAATGGTCAAAAGATGGAGATGGGAAAAGCGTTTGGTCCTTAGACCCGGAATGAAATAAATCACCGCTTAATAATTTATATTAGATTTGGAACAAGAGAACTAAATGTATCAATATATTTGAATGAATTTTGCTATTTGATTTCATTCTTTATGAAAATTAAATAATTCGGAAACACGGTACTTAAACTATTGTTCTAGTTTAAAATGACCCTTTTTACAAATAATATGTTGTTGTTTCAAAGAGAAAATATCTTCATCACATTTTAAAAATGATAAATTATAACATTGACTTTTTAATTGTGTAAAACAATACTTTACTTCATCTTTTGACTGATGGTATGAGATGAGAAATTTATCACTTAAAATGCATGTATATATCTTTTAATCATTCCTTGTTGATTGATGTGTAAATTCACAATAGAACACTGACCCTTTTCTATTTCAACATTTTCCTACGGTTTTCACTTTCTGATGATTGTGGGTGCTGCAAATACAACGGCATTTAAATGATTTACCTGAAGAATCAGCAATGGTAGAAATGCTTTACCATGGAAAAATTGAATTTTTGCACTATCATTTTTTAGACCTTAGAAAATTAAGATTAATTAATTTCATATCCTTGTGTATGTGCGTGTATACTGTGATTTAAGTAAAAATAGATACCCCAAAATTATAATAAGGCTCTTTTCATTAATGTTTTAAAATGCATTACTGACCGTCTTTCTTTAGGTTGTTTTAAACATTATGCAAGCTATGCTTATTTTGCTTGCTTCCCATGCTGACTGTCAGCTATATATAATTCTTGAAAACCCCCGTGATGTTTCTTGGAAGATACTCCATCCTTTTTTCCCTTAAAAAAACCTCTTTTTATATTATTTGTCATATTTTTTGTCTATGAATTTTCAAAAAATCAAAATTTTAATACATCAAATTCACTGCTGTTAATAATATTGCAGTGTATAACACACAAGATATTGCTGATCCGAAGGAGAAACTTTAGGTGTGCTGTGCAGCAATTTGAGAAGTGATGCAAATCAGATAATTTTAAGAAACTTATGGAAAATTTTAAATCACAGAATTTCATCAAAATCAATAACATAAAAACTTCTAAACTCTATATAGTATATACAATCATTCCTCGTGATAAATTAAAGTCCAGGCTTTTTGACATCATAGAAAGCTGTTTTTCCAATAATTGGAATTTGTAATATACATACCTTGTCATTGGTCATGTGCATATTTATTTTGTTTAATTAAGAATACATTCTTATTGAACATACGCGTATCTTATTTCATACACAAGTATCTGATTTTACACAAAAGTACTCTGATGTTAATATTAAAAAGATGCTTGAGATTCTGATTGACAATATCTTTGAGGTTTTTGGAATTCTCATTGGTACCAATTTTACCCCGTTATAAATACAGACCTGTGTAGATCTATTATTGTAGTCAAATGAAGTAGAATTTATTTTAAAATTATCTACAAGAGAAGAATACAATACTTGCTGTGGCCATCAACTCCACATATCGATATAAAGACTCGCATTAGAATGGTTTCTCATATGTCGACACAATATATCCCCGTGAGCTTCAACGAAGAGATACGTATCAGAGTCTGACACATCTGTTTCACATTTAGATATTTTACTAGAAAAACACGTTAACGGTAATCTAACAACCGAGCTCTATGCTAATTATGATGATTATAACTTTTTAATCGACAGCTACTCTATAAAATCAACTGATTTGTATTATTTGAATATAATTTTGAGCTTGTATCCGTTCATTATCTCCATATTTTTCAGTTACCAGAAAAATTTATTTATGATAATCTATCAATTAAGCTTTTTGATAAACGTGATGACTTCAACTTTTCAATCGTAAATTTCCATAACCCATGTATAGCATAACACATTTATTACCTGCATAGAGGGTTAATATCTCTCGGTTGATTCGATACGCTAGATTATGCTCTGCTATTGACAAACAGTTTGATGAAACAAGAATATCAACATTCTTGTTTGAAGTCATCATTTCGGAAGTTTTTTGGTCGATACAATGATTTTTTTTCAGCAAATACAGTCTGTCGATGAATCAAGTGCTTACTGACTTTTTCATACTAATTGTTAGGCCATTATTTACACACTGAATTGTCCACGGATTTTTCCCCCGTTATTTCCCGATCGTGACAATGAAAACACGGAGGGTGAGAATGATCAGCAGGGGATGTTCACTCCTTCATGGCACCTGACTCCATCTCTTAAGATTTTGTGGTCCGTGTTTGCATTGCACATCAATGGACTTTGAGCTCTATAACTTTACGTTAGCTCCATATATCTTGGAGGGTTTGTTTTCTTTATGAGATGTACGTTTAAACGAATTGGTCTTTGGAATTAAAATCTCTAGGCCTCAAGAACTAAACAAAGATGGTGTACATATTATTTAGCTGGATATCTATATGTATGTTTATAAGTATTACTCAGAAAAGCACGCTAACAATTACATATACATGTATATACATGTAGATGCATCTACTGAAAAAAAATAACACCATTAACATTTATTCCTTTTTATTCAATATTTTATAAAAAAAGAGGTAAAAATAATTATTGCCATATATGTGTATAAATTTCTAAAGTTTTTTTAATCTCATGTTACGGAGAGTTATTTAACCAAAGGCATTGTTTTTAGTCTAACAATTAATGGTATGGTAATGGGTGCTGAAATTCATTGCTGATTAAAGAGGTCAAAGTTACATCTAAATCTGACGATTATATAATAAACTCTTTTTAATATGTTTCTGTAAAATTTCATTTAACTATATGACGACTGTAAGAGTAAAGAATAACAGAGTCTATGTAATTTTTGAACGCCCCTCGTATAATTTTTGTTTTCAAAAATTTATTTGCAAACCATTGTACATTATACACCAGTAATTCGCATAATTATTGTTTTAATACAAGGAAAAAGAGACAGTGTTATGTTTGAAAAGATCAAGGAATGTATTCTAGACTATGGATTTAACCATAGCGATCTTGATGCATTAGCTCAGCTGTGTGTGAAATTCCTTATATTAGGATGGTATCAAAATTATGACCTATTTAAGTCGTTTATATGGTTTAATTGTTTTGCCTTTTTAAAAAGTGTTTCTTTACTTTTATTTGAGTTCAGATCATAGTTTTAATGTACCATGTTCATGTATGTACAATGTGTCAAAACAAAGATTATGAATTGACTACTTCTTCAACAGTATACACCATTGAATAACTAGGTAATTTACCTCGTTAAAAGAGGAAATAATCCTTTAAAATGCAAATTAAAGTATCAAAAACATATGACTGGCACCATCTGAACATATTGTCGTAAAGGTAATCCTTTCATATATCCTTACATCTTCCCATTATATATATTTTTTTCAATTTCAAAGATTTGACAAAATGTTACCCAGGGATAAGTGCAAGATTTTTCTGTCAGAACAAAGCAAAAACGCAAATTATTAAATTTTGAGAAAATAGATTTTTTCAAAAGTATGTTTTCAAATAAAACGATTTACTTTAATAAGCAAATCCAAGATGTTTAAAGTTCTTTCTGTGTAATTCTGCGTAATTCTTGACTTGTACTCGTTGTTGATTGTAAGCCGTATTTAAAAAAAATTGATTCCTTCAACTATCTAATATAATTTCAGTGACGTGGCATCATTTTTGATGGGTCATCAGAGAAAATTCAACTTAAAAAAACACTTGACAAGCAAAAAAAGAGGAAATTTGTCCAAACTCGAAAATCCTGTTTAGTGTGGGAATTTGACTATACTGCAATAAAATGTTTTAAATAAAAGAAATAAGTCTGCTTTTGAAAGAAATGCCAATTATTTTTTAGAGAGTGGAATGGCCCACTGTAATGGTCAGGTCATGTTTTATTACTCTTGTTTTATTGTAAGTTGATTATGATTATAATCATGTGAAGATCTGGTATATTATGAATATACATGTATAAGTATAAGGACCCTTTTGGAAATAAGCACTTGGCTTTCCTGGGTTTCCCTTGGATACAAATGTGCAATTTATTAAATGTCGTTCGAAAATTGACTAATTCCGACATTTTACAAATTCTAATAAGAATGTTTAGCTCCAAACTTTTATATACATATCTTAATATTATCTTGTCAAAATGCATTGTAACAACGTATATAGTATAATAAATATCTATCTATCTTAATCATGTTCTAATTATAGAGATATTAATCTCCAAAATGTTTCATTGTTTATAATGTTATAATGCAGATGACATGGTATTATTTTCCGATTTTCCTGAGTTGTTATATGAAATGCTGGATGTGCTTTATTCATATTGCAATGATTGGAAATTGTCTATAAATATAAGTAAAACTAAAATAGAGGTAAAAATTATACCTTTACGCTCATTTAGGACTTTAGAAAGTTACCCTAAGACTTACATTTTTAAAATTTATTCAATTTTAGTAAACATTCAAGAATAATTAAAAGAATGTCTGACAAATTCATTTCACATTAGCGATTTTATGCATTTTAATTTTTTTTCCAAATTGTAAAATTGTCACTTATATATAAGATGATTTCAAAGACAATCATAACATTAAAACTACTCATCGATAAATGAATTGGTAGAATAAAATGTCTTCAATTTTATTCTGAATTGAACAGGTTGGAATATTTTAACGGACTGAAATTTATTGAGCCGAATTAGAATATACTTAATATCTTAAATCGTTACAAAAGAGTATGAACATTGAAATGTACACCTGCATTGAAACATTCCAACTGATATTTAAAGGTACTTGGACACAGATTTGAAGTTCATTCTGTTATGGGTCAGAATAACCCTAAATGCCAGCAAAGATCAATCACACAGTTTAAACTTAACAATAATTTATTTACAGTAATATACAAATCATTAAGTACAAACTTAGCAAAAATCTAAAAATACATACATCAGAGTGTCCGTTGCTGCACACAATGTCCTAGTGAAATTATATCCCAGTAATACCTCAATGATGCTTATACGACAAAGTATATCTATGCATCGAATTGACAGGGTATTTATACAGTATTATAAATCTAGAATATTCTAGAAATTGTTAAAACATGATATTACTGGAAAGTTCTGGACATACACAAAGTTCAAGAATGTTCTAGAAAAAATGACCAAACATATTGACCACTCTGGAATGTTCAAGAAACTTAATGTTACTAATAATAGACATGATGAAACAATACAAATACAACACACCTCACAACACCTCCCCCCTTAAAAAGTTTGAATGTCAATGAAAAACTTAAATTGTAAAACATATGTACATTAATACAAAAATCTAATTTGTTTATGATACTCTGGACAAGGCATCTGCAATAACATTGTCTTTGCCTTTGATATGCTTAATTGTTATGTTGTATTCTTGTAACAGCAAACTCCATCTAGTCAGTCTTTGATTCTTGTTTGACAATTTATGCAAAAATGTCAGGGGGTTGTGATCCGTATATACTGTATATATCCCAATTCTGTTATGGGTCAGAATAACCCTAAATGCCAGCAAAGATCAATCACACAGTTTAAACTTAACAATAATTTATTTACAGTAATATACAAGAATTGGATGCAAAGTAACATTCAAATAAACATCAAAATGTTGTAAGGCTAACAACAAAGCAAGGCATTCCTTTTCAATGGTGGAATACTTTTGTTGACATTTTGTAAGTTTCTTTGAAAAATAAGAAACAACTCTATCTACATTATCACTATGTTCTTGAAACAAAGCTGCCCCGATTCCAACATCACTAGCATCAACAGTAAGCTTAAATTGCTTAGAAAAATCTGGAGTTGACAGAACTGGGTTGCTCATAAGGACAGATTTGATTTTATGAAAGGATTTTTCACAGTCCTTTGTCCATTCAAAGTTAACCCTCTTTTGTAAAAGATTTGTAAGTGGACTAACTACTGAGGAAAAATTTGGACAAAATTTTCTGTAAAACCCAGCCATGCCCAAAAACCTCATTAATTCTTTCTTGTTTGTAGGAATCGGGAACTTTGCAATAGCTTCCACTTTAGCCATTATGGGTGTAACATAACCTTGACCTACTTTATGACCTAAATACTCTACATAAGCATGACAAAATTCGCTCTTCTCAAGATTCACAGTTAAGTTTGCTTTAGCTAAAATGTCAAATAAAGCACGCATGATTCGAAGATGTTCGTCCCATGTGTCACTGTATATGATGACATCATCAATGTAGGCCTCGCATCCCTCAAGGTCTTGAAGAAGGGAGTGAATCATCCTTTGGAATGTAGCCGGTGCGTTTTTCATGCCAAAAGGCATTACTTTATACTGGTAAAGTCCATCTGGTGTAGCAAAAGCAGATATTTCTTTTGCTCTTTCTGTTAACGGCACTTGCCAGTAGCCTTTCAACAGGTCAAATTTACTGACAAATTTTGCGTTTCCAATATTGTCAATACAGTCATCGATTCTAGGTATTGGATATGAATCAGTTTTGGTAACAGAATTCACCTTTCTAAAGTCTGTACATAAGCGGTAGGTACCGTCCTGTTTTGGTACAAGAATACATGGTGAGCTCCAGTTACTTTTACTAGGTTCAACAATGTCATTGTCCAACATGTACTGCACTTCCCTTCTTAGGTACTGCAATTTTATTGGATTGAGACGGTACGGATGTTGTTTGATAGGCAGAGCGTCGCCAACTATAACATCATGACAAGCTGCATTAGTTTTCTTTGGAACATCCGAGAAGATTTGATGATACTCATTCATCAAGTTTTTAACTTGTTCTTTTTGGTGAATGTTCAAATGTCCAAGTTTGGCATCAAAATCAGCCAAAATTTCTGAGTTTTTCAAGCGGACACTCTGATTACAATCTTTCTCATTCATCTCTACACTTGTATCACTCTCAATACAATTTTGAACAGTCTTAGCGTTGGCTAAAGTGGAAACTGGTTTTACAGAATTTCGGTCACACCTTTCAAAATACTCTTTTAACATGTTAATGTGACAAACCCGTTTCTCTTTACGTCGACCTGGTGTCTTAACTACATAGTTTACATCACTGATCTTGCTTTCAATTTCATAAGGGCCATAAAATCTGGCCTGTAAAGGATGACCAGGAATAGGTAAAAATACAAGAACCTTATCACCTGGCTTAAACACCCTATTTCTGGCATCTTTGTCATACCACATTTTCATTTTCATCTGAGAACTCTTCAAATTTTCTTGTGCTAATTTACAAGCATTGTAAAGTTTTTCTTTGAAATCAGACACATAATCTAAAAGATTAAGAAAATGCGACCACCTGACGCTTCTCCAGATGAAGTGTGGCGTGTTGTTCACCAGATAGTGGTCCCAGCTGCTTATCGTCGAGATGTCATGAGTTTAGCTCACGATACGCCTATGGCTGGTCATTTAGGTATCAATAAGACTTATAAAAGGATTTTGAGTCATTTTTATTGGCCTAAGCTAAGAAAGGATGTTTCGAAGTTTTGCAAGTCATGCCATGTGTGTCAGATGGTAGGTAAACCAAATCAGAAGATACCATCTGCTCCTCTCCAACCCATTCCAGCTTTTGAAGAACCGTTTAGTCGAGTGTTGGTGGATTGTGTAGGACCTTTGCCTAGGACTAGATCTGGGAACCAGTATTTACTTACCATTATGTGTACATCAACTCGGTTTCCTGAAGCCATACCTCTTAGGAATATAAAGGCAAAGAGCATAGTTAAGGCCCTAACCAAGTTTTTCAGTTTTGTAGGAGCACCCAAGGCAATTCAGTCGGATCAAGGCTCAAATTTTATGTCGGGGTTGTTCCAGCAAGTCATGCATGAGTTGGGTATTAGGCAGTATCGATCAACTGCTTATCATCCTGAGTCCCAGGGAGTGCTAGAACGTTTTCATCAAACCCTAAAAACAATGCTGAAGACCTATTGTTACCAGTATGAGAAAGACTGGGACGAAGGGGTTCATCTTGTGCTATTTGCTGCACGAGAAGCAGTCCAGGAGTCTCTTGGGTTCAGTCCTTTTGAATTGGTGTTCGGTCATACAGTTAGAGGTCCTTTGAAATTGTTGAAGGAAAAGTGGCTGACTGAGACTAGTGAACTTAATCTTTTAGATTATGTGTCTGAATTGGTAGAATTACTGCTAGTCTGAGATCTTGATACAAAATTCTTTTTATGAGACAGAGCATAAGTATCAGATATGACTGCTGCCTCTTCAAGAGTTTTCACATTCTTATCTTCTAAATGTGTTTTCAAATCTTGAGAAACACATTCCTTAAACTCTTCTACCAGGATGACTTGGCGCAAATTAGCAAAGGTTTTATCAAGTTTCTTAGATCTAAACCAATGATCGAATAAATCTTCTTTCTCTCGTGAAAATTCAACAAATGTTTGATTATCAAACTTTCTATACTTTCTGAACTTTTGTCTATACGCTTCAGGTACTAATCCATAGGCTTTTAATATTGCTGCTTTGACCTTCTCATAGTCTGAACTCTCAGCTACCCCTAGTGCAGAGTATACCTCAGCTGCTTTGCCAACCAGTACACTTTGTAACATCGTTGACCAAACATTTCGTGGCCATTTAAGATTCTCTGCGACTTTTTCGAATTGTGGAAAATATTTGTCTACAGATTTTTCAGAATTTTGGAACTAATCTGATATTTTTTGCTGCGTCAAATTCAGTTTTAACAACTGACGGTCCTGGTTGGTTCTGTAATTTTAATTTCTCTAATTCAAAGTTCATTTCACGCTCTCTTTCTCGCTCTTGTCTTTCTCTTTCTCGCTCTTCTCTTTCTCTTTCTAATTTGTCTAATTCAAATTTCCGTTCACGCTCTCGTTCTTCAAATCTCATTTTTTCCAACTCTACTTGATACTGAAATTCTGACATATTATAAGATTCTGATTTAAGTGTATAATCTGGAAGATCATATTTTCCAAAGATGTTTTCTTCTACTAGTTTGTTTGCAACCTTTATTCTAATGTCTTGCTTTCTCTGTGAAGATTTAACCTCTAACCCAAGATGCAAACCTAACGCGATCAAGTCATCCTTTTTTAATGTATCAAAAACCTGAACACTTGGTGAACTAAGAAAGTCTGTGACCGAAAATACCATGTTGATTTCTGCTGGCTTATAATCAAATTTAACGGTTCAATTAACAAAATTTTGACAATAAACTGCAAAAGTGCAAGAAATTCTTGATCCCGGACGAGCCCCCAATTCTGTTATGGGTCAGAATAACCCTAAATGCCAGCAAAGATCAATCACACAGTTTAAACTTAACAATAATTTATTTACAGTAATATACAAATCATTAAGTACAAACTTAGCAAAAATCTAAAAAATACATACATCAGAGTGTCCGTTGCTGCACACAATGTCCTAGTGAAATTATATCCCAGTAATACCTCAATGATGCTTATACGACAAAGTATATCTATGCATCGAATTGACAGGGTATTTATACAGTATTATAAATCTAGAATATTCTAGAAATTGTTAAAACATGATATTACTGGAAAGTTCTGGACATACACAAAGTTCAAGAATGTTCTAGAAAAAATGACCAAACATATTGACCACTCTGGAATGTTCAAGAAACTTAATGTTACTAATAATAGACATGATGAAACAATACAAATACAACACACCTCACAACAATTTTTTCTCTATAATATTACGACTTATATATTTTGATAGCATTTCATACAAAAATTAATTAAAAATCTTATTTCATTTAGAAGTTATTAAAACTTTTAATTTTTTGGCGGGTTTGATTGACACATCCTTGCACATTCAAAAATTTTAACTTTCTTCTTAATCCTTAGGCAAGTGGCAATCTTGTTGTGTATTAATGAAAAATATTAATACTATAATCCAGAAAATTCAGAGTAGACACGTTCGAAAGCAATTTAAAATAAACACACAAATATATTGTTAGTCCGTGCAGTTGTGGCAAGCAGACTGTGACGATTGAACGCACCCGGTGAATCGTAAACACCAAACAATAACAGGCTCTTGCCTAGAAAAACTGTGTACATAACACGAGTGTGATCGATTTGCAAAACTCGAATCATAACGAAAGACGATACTTGTGAAGGAGTTTTGCTTTCTAACATTTCTACTCTGAATAAAATTATTTTTCTAGATTTAAGTTTTAATATTTTACATTGATACACAACAAGATTGTCACCTTTCCTTACGATTATGAATAAAGTAAAAATTTGTGAAAGTGCAAGAATGTATCTATCAAACCCGCCAAAAAATTTAAAGTTTTAATAACTTTTAAATGAAATAAGATTTTTAATTAATTTTTGTTTGAAATGCTATTAAAATATATAAATCGTGATATTATAGAGAAAAAATGAACTTCAAATCTGTGTCCAAGTACCTTTAATAAAGGTTAACAGATCTGTTCATTGAACAAAATTGTTAATAACGGATAGAACTCTTTTTAAAAAATCATGGAGAGATCCTTATTAAAATTCATTTTCTCATTTCAAAACAAGCAGATCACATCAATAATTTTCTTTAACATAAATACCATGTTGCATTACTAGGACAGCATTTTCTTATCCACCTAAAGCCACAGAAAAATGTTTGAAGATATTTTTTTAATGCATATATCTGTATTATTTGTTAGATGAAAATTAAAGTCTTCATCAAATTCTGAATTAAACAGGTTGGAATATTTTAACGGATTGAAATTTATTGAGCCGAATTAGAATATACTTAATACCGGTATCTTAAATCGTTACAAAAGAGTATGAACATTAAAATGTACACCTGCATTGAAACATTCCAACTGATATTTAATAAAGGTTAACAGATCTGTTCATTGAACAAAATTGTTAATAACGGATAGAACTCTTTTTAAAAAATCATGGAGAGATCCTTATTAAAATTCATTTTCTCATTTCAAAACAAACAGATCATATCAATAATTTTCTTTAACATAAATACCATGTTGCATTACTAGGACAGCATTTTCTTGTCCACCTAAAACCACAGAAAAATGTTTGAAGATATTTTTCAATGCATATATCTGTATTATTTGTTAGATGAAAATTAAAGTCTTCATCAAATTTTCATACCTGAAATTAATTCAGGTTTGTTTTTATTTTGTGTATTTGTGTTTTAAAATCTTTTTTGCCTTAGTCACAACGAATATTCGGACACGAGGAAAACAAATCCTGGATTCTCCCCTGTATAGAATTAATCTTTCCAAAATGCACAAAAATCCTCTTGTTGTGAGGTGCACCAGCCCAGTTTGTCACCTAGCAGTATATACTGTACACCAAGATGGTATTAAATGACCTATCCATTGCTTTGCCTGCCTCTTTTACTGTTTAGTTGTCTTAAAGGAATGCATTGATCAGTGTTGATGGCCGATTATATGGTATGTCAATCAGCAATAAAAAAGAAGCGAAGCATTATACATTCTTTATTTTAACAGATAACTGAAGCAGTTCTGTGTGGTTTTCTGTCCTTGAATTTCGAAGCTGTGAAAATGCCTTCTTCGGTGAACTCTTGAAGACTTTAACAACATAGTTTGGAAACATTATCAACATCAACAGTAAGTGATTTAGTAAACTTTTTTTCTCTTCTATAAGAAAAGGTAAATGGTAGATCTACAGAGCTGTTTACTTCGGATAAGTTAATAAAATTATTATTTTGTATCGAAAGCAGCTTTATTTTTTTTAAATCATGAAAAATAACAATGTTCAAGCGAATGATATTGGCTCGAATACTTCAAATAAAAACTTTCAATATTTTACTAAATCTTTTCAAGTATCTCTAATTAACGGTCTAGTTTTTCTCGGTCCCATTAAAATTGTCTAATTTTACATAACCGGACAATAAAAAGGGGTTATAAAATCACATTAGATAAACATGTAATGAATGTCTATTTCCTTAATTCTATTTTAAAGAATAAATATAGCTAAGTCACGCAACGTAGCGATCAAGTCCTTACTCCGCATTTCTAGAGCAAACACTCTCGTCTATTTTTATGACTTTATATGGTATAAAATTAAACCTTGAAATCATTTTAAAAAGTAAATATTTTAAAGTATTTACTTTTCCTATGTACTACTCCATCAATTTTCATAATGATGTCTATAAAAGGCGACTAATAACAACTGAAGAGACATAACATAGTCAAGACTCAGGCAAAAACACGCCTTAGTATACTAATGTAACCCAAAAAATTAGGTGCCAAAAATGAGAGTTAATCTGGAAGAAAATCCAGTGAAAGTCCAGGGGCTCGTTTTACATCAGAAATTACAACTATAATACCAAAATCTAATTCTTGTCATAACATCTATCTTACACTGATTTGAAAATTGTTTAAATCTCTTTAAAATGATGTGTCAAAAAGTTAGAGTTACAATGAACACTTAGTTAACAATTTTTTCCAAGATTAATCTCTCCCCTTCAGCCTCACGTAACAAATTGTCACTGCTTATTCTACTTCATTTCTTTTTGCGTGACGGAGATTGGGTTAAAGGTACTTGGACACAGATTTGAAGTCAATATTTTCTCTATTATATAACGACTTATATATTTGAATAGCATTTCACACAAAAATTAATTAAAAATATTACTTCATTTAAAAGTTATCAAAACTTCAAATTTTTTGGCGGGTTTGATTGACACATCCTTTCACTTTCACAAATTTTAACCTTATTCTTAATCCTTAAGAAAAGTGGCAATCTTGTTTATTAATGAGAAATATTAAAACTTTTATCTAGAAAAATGATTTTATTTAGAGTAAAAATGTTAGAAAGCAAAACTCCTTCACAAGTATCGTCATTCCGAACTAAGAGTTGCGTACAGAGTTTAGCAAATCGAGCACACTCGTGTTATGTACACAGTTTTTGTAAACAGGGCACGAGTTCTGTTATTGTTGATGTTTATAATTCTACGGGTGCGTTCAAACGTCACAGTCTGCTTACCACAACTGCACGGACTGACAATATATTGCGTGTTTGTTTTGCTTTCGAACATGTCTACTCTGAATTTTCTGGATTATAGTATCAATATTTTTCATTTATACAAAACAAGATTGCCACTTTTCCCTAAGGATTAAGAATAAAATTAATTTATGAAAGTGCAAGGATGTGTCAATCAAACCCGCCAAAAAATTTGAAATTTTGATATCTTTTATAAGAAATAAGATTTTTAAATAATTTTTGTGTGAAATGCTGTCAAAATATATAAGTCGTAATATTATAGAGAAAATAATAACTTCAAATCTGTGTCCAAGTACCTTTAACGCATTGATAGGAAAAGGCAGGTACTTATAAATGGACAAACAAACATTTAACAAAGGGGTGTCTGACAGGTTTGTTCTCATTTTGCACACAGTGAAATTTCACGTATATTGAAAAAAAATGTGTGCAAAAAGAGACCTTGTCTAGGTGGAATAATTAGTTAATTGCTATAGTCTATATATTAGGGATGTCAACGAAAAGTCGACTATTCGACTATCAGTCGAATGAACCGACGATCGAGTAATGAAACGACATTCGAATATTAAATAAATGCAAGAAATAGAGGTGATTAAGAAATTCTCATCTCAAAAGTGACATAAACGTCATTCCTCATACCATTATATAGTATATGTCCTCAGACGAATAAGAGCTCAATTGCCTTCACAGTATATAAATTATTTCCTACATTGAACTTACGTAAAGTACAGTTAGTAATTACATACTGCGATAATCATTTCTCAATTACTGACCTTTTTTTGTTATTGTAGAAAATTATGCAGCTCCAAAATTCGAAAATTATTAATTGGACTTGTACTAATTATAAATTCATTATTACCTCTATGAATGTTCAAATGCTAGGAACAAACCATAGCCGTAAAGTTTTGAACCTTCGATAATTATCAAAATAATATTATTACATTTATAGCAAGGGTAATTATTAATTAAACACGCAGTATTTTACAATATTACCTGACGTGTGGATAATGTGTGTTTAACCCTCCCCTTATCCATTTAACCCCTCCCCTTATTCATCCATTTCATTATCTTATGTATTATCTCTGAGATTCAGTGTGCAATACAGGCATTTGATGTTACTTTTTACATAAATTTACGAAAAGGATATTGAGTTATAAATACACAATCGATGAGATCATATAAAGAAATGTTCCGAATAGTCGACTATCGTTCGAATAATGCAATCGAATGTTCGACTAAGGAAAATGAATATTTTGACATCCCTACTATATATCATAGTAAGATGATATATAGAAAGAATAGGAAGAAAAAAGTAAATTTTCGAAAGAAAATAAAATAGATACTTATATTAATTTCCTTAATTTCATAATTTAAAAAAAAAACATTTTAAAACTGGGAATTTTTCACTCCTTTTGAGACACCACACCTTTCCCACGTGGATCATAAATTTAGACCTTTTTATTCGGCACTTCGAGCATTTGAGGAATGATCTTTTTGCATGTCAGCATCTACTGCGACACGGGACCTCGATTTATACGGTCTCAAACGAAATACCGGTCCTCACGTACAATCCTGCAGATTCGAACACGCAACGTAAGTAACGTATTGTAAAAAAAATCTTGAAATCATACCAAAAACATATGTAAATTCAAATATACACTAGACAAAATTCCTAACGCACCACTTAAAATTTTTCTTTGTGAATTGAACATTTGCCTAATTGATATTAGTATATATAATACGCCATATTTTCCAATACAATCGAGTTGGCAAATGTCTTGGTGTCAGAACAAAACCCAAAAATGACCTTCTTGCCCGAAAACCAATTTCCCGACATGCATTGCGTGCCCCTATTTTGCTTATATATATGCGTTGCTAAAAACCGATGATGGACCCTGAGTTTACACCAGAAACAGTCTCCCAGTAAAAAAAGAATAAAATAATAAGGGGCGATTGACTATTATAACGCCCGCTAGTCATTCAATGCATTGGTGTCCATACCCAGTCCACTCAACTTCCGGCTGCCCAAATTTTGTGGAACGACATTAAAAATGTGGTGTGGTGTTTACTTAATGGATTAGCTATCTAGAGTGAACATGTTTATGTTTACTAATCTATTTGCAACATTCTTTCACTAGAGGAATAAATATTGATTTCATTGTTCTAATTTTTTTTTACAAATCTTTCCAAAGGAACCCCCTGCAGACACCATACTGTCTATTTTATCACGCTCTTCTGGGATCAAATGCCGCATACGGTATACTTATTTTTCTGATTTTCTAATTAGTATAAACATAAAGAACAAAAATGCAAAGAAAAAATTAGAAATTTATCCCTCCAAATTAGTATGGATAACTTTTCACGTTTTCTATGAATTGGTCACGCTTCAGTTAACTTGTAGTTATTTATCAATTAAGACATTTAATGCTTTATTTGTTGATTATGTATCATAATAATATATCAAATAGACAAATACATCATAAACAAGTTTGGAAAAGTAAAATATTACTTTCGTTTGGTGGTGCGCTAGCAATTTTGTCTAGTGTATATATTCCTGTATCACTCCATCTATCTTTACATAATAATGTATATATATAAAAGGCGACGACAGACAGACATATACCGCATGACATTGTGACCGTGTAAAATGAACATATTTTTGAGTAACAATAATTTCTTAATAGTGCTTAATATAACATAATTAGACCTTGACCGCAAGACATTTGATGCCACCTGTACCTGAGTGAAAGTGCTTATTATTATTCAATTATATTAATTATGTCAATTATGTCCTTCTGCTTCGAGTTACTCTCCATTGTAATTGTTTACTTCATCATTGTTATAAATTGGTTGTTTCATACATGATCTTCAGTTGGAAACTGGACCTTGCACTGTCCACGCCGACATCAAGATCGTGTAGAAAACGCCAAGTTTGGATCGTTATAATAAAATATTAAACGAAGTACTGACTTGTGTATTTCTACCGGTTATATTTGGTGGAGAATCCTAAGGGTAATTTACCCAGGGCTACTGCATATACTTTGTAGTAGTTGGATCCTAGTACCTCATACAGCCAAGCTAGTTTGCCAATCTTCGTAGCATAATTCCCCTAACTCTGGACATGTTTCCATTTGTTCCTGCGTGGATGCGACCTATCCAACCGCGTTCACCTTATAACAGTGTGGACGCTGCAGATTACTGCAAACACACTGGCATCAACATGTTTCAAGTGTTGATGAAGAGGACACTATGCTAGAATGTATAAAACACGGAATTTCCGTACCATCTGTGCTGCCTCCACCATACCAAAGCGCTCAGTCGAAAGACAGGCTGAGAAAACATGTACGGTACAAAGGAAATCGGAAAGAAAGCAGATAAGAGACAGAGAAAGAATCATCAAATTTTGCAGAAATCGTAAAGAAAATTTCATATTGAGTGAAATGCCATTCTCATCTGTCAATGAAATTCATAGTGAAACTTTGGAGACCCAAGTCAAAAAATTCAGGGACCAGGCAGCATCTAACAAATCCGACGCCCAGTACTACCAAAACAAATGGTTGCGTGAGCGGCAAGTATCTCTGACGCGGTTCTTAGAAAAAGACAAGACTATCAGAGAACACCGGGAAAAACTCTCAGCTGTAGAAAAGGACATTGAGGAATCGAAAAAGGTGATGAATGGCTTTCAGAATGACACCAAAAAGAAACAGGAAGAGATTAATGCACTCCTGAAATACAAAGAATTTCATTCCTCAAGGAAAGCCATCTACAGTGGACCGCCCCGTGGAGCAAGGAAGCAGTACCCAAGCAAAACCATTTAAAGTACATGGTACATGAGGACAATGAAAAATATTTACAGCATATATACATTCTGGTCAGAGGTATAAGTATATGATATTATACATAATAAGACAATGAAATTGGAGAGGAAGAAAATGAAGAGAAAAAAAAATGAAAAAAAAAAGAATGGAAAAAGGGGAGGAAAAAACACGTAATAATGAAATGTGAGGAAAACAATTATGGACGACAGACTAAATCATATATCTTTAATATAAACATACAGAGTTTTTTAAGTGACATAGCATCTTGTTTTGTCATCAGTTGAGAAAATTTAAGAACATTTGGTCTAGTAAAGTAGTATTCATTAATATACTTTTTCCTGATGTTTGACAGTGCAGTACATTCAAGTATGAAATGAAATTCATCAGCAACATGTTTAGCATTACAAAGTGTACATAATCTTTCACTTAATGGTATAGATGCCCATCTTCCCAACTCAACTGGTAGATGGTGATTAGTAGTACGAAATTTGACAAGTATTTCTCTAAATTTTAATGGCAGAATACTTAAATATTTTTCACACTCAAAATTTGTTTTAAATATTTTATACAAAGTACCTTCAGAAGAACTGTTAATATCAGAATGCCATTTTTGTATAAATTGATCTTGTAATCTTTGTTTAACAACAGAAGTAACCCAGATGCTAACATCATTGTTATAAATTGGTTGTTTCATACATGATCTTCAGTTGGAAACTGGACCTTGCACTGTCCACGCCGACATCAAGATCTTGTAGAAAACGCCAAGTTTGGATCGTTATAATAAAATATTAAACGAAGTACCGACTTGTGCATTTCTACCGGTTATAACATTATTACATAGTAAAATCCACCTGTAACGTCATTCTTTTGTTTGGGCGCTCCATTACTTTTAAGGAATGGACAGTTGCAAATTTCATTGAAAACGGAATTTGTTATGGTCTTATTCTCCTTTCCGTGCCTCTATCAAGGAAAGAACTTAGAAAATTTTAGAGAAGAGGTTTAGAAAAGTTTAAAGGTTAGTTTCACATTATGAAAATTAGAACACCCATGATGAGAATCGAGCCCGGTACCCTCACCGTAGCAGTCCGATGCTCATTTCACTGAGCTAACGAAGCTGTTGAGCTATATGGGTTAAGATTAACTTCAGTACTCTTTTTTAAGTTGTTCTTTCTATATTATATATAAATAATACTACTAATATGTAAAAAGTATTTACAATGTATCATATAAATATTCTTTATTATGTATTAAGAGCCATTCTCTGTAATGATTTGAAATTTTATATAGGAGCTGTGGCACGCATAGTCTCAGAATTTCTCCAAACTCTCTATGATAAAAGTCTTTGATACCCTAAACTGAAATCAGGCAAAAATTGGTTGCTATGTTTTATAGTTACCATGGCAACATGTCTTAAAGTTCGAAAAATGGCATTTTTTAACATGTTTAGAGCCCCATAGTTAACATTTGCGGCGAAGCAAACAATTGGCAATGACTGTTTCCAAAAGTTGAAGGTCAGATGTCTCAAATGCATGATAAACATGTTTAGTAAATCAACTATTACATACGTTACTATGGTAACAAAGTATTCAAAAGTAAAAAAAAAATAATCATTGAATTTTATAAAGTCATACACATAAAAATAAAAAGCAATTATAGGATAAAATGTGACCAAATAACAGAAAAAAGAGCCTTGAAACATATACCAAGAACAAAATATGATATTTCATTTTGGTTGGCAATGGTTGCCAAGGTTTTTATACCACAGAGAGCCTTCAAAGTAACTCTCTGTATGTTTAAATCTGATCCTATCTTTTAAAAAAAGCACATTTCCTCATAACTAATGATCAATTTTACAAGATGTTGGTGTGCTCCAAGTTTTCCCATTTGAAAAAATTCAGATTAGATTCTTTAAATAGAGCGTTGCTATGGAAATAAGCAGAAAATATATGCTTAAAAACCTGAAAAAATATATTGTTTCCTTGGATACGTACCCTTAAATGTAGGTTCCCAAAACTTTTATGGTTGATATTAATCAACAGCTAACTTGACTTTTAATTTTGACGATCATCCAATCTCTAAGTGGATGCAAGAAGTTGGCACACAGGGTTTCATATTGATATAAAGTTCACAAAATCGAACATTTTCCCTTCTTGGTAACCATAGCAACAGTGTTGTTTTATTCATCAAATTTTATCAATATATGATATTCAACTTTAGTTCTAACAGATAAGTACTATTCAAGCTGAGTCCTTTAATTTGTTTCTTGATCAAATGGCAATTTAATTCTTAATGCAGCGAAAAATAATTCACTTTTAAGCACTGGTACTTTGTTTCCATGGTAACACTGCAAAGTAGCAATTGTACCCAATTTTTCTTATGGTTTGGTGTTGCAAAGTCCTAAGGATGCATATTTGCCAGTCTTGAATTTTCATGTTTTTTCTCAAGACAGTAGCGTTAACTCAATCTTAGTTACTGGTTTTGCATGGTTACACTGTGTTACCATGGCAACCATAAAAGTTATTTATAGAATAATATTGCTTATACTTATATACTTAAGGTCAAACATTTTCATTGTTTTTCTTAAGTCTTTGATTGAGTTTGAGCATGTAACACCTACCATTAATGAATACGGAGTGTTTTTCAGCATATTTCAGCATTTTAAATGTATTCCAAATGTACCCTTGGTTACCACTTACTTAGAGATATATTCTACACAGTTTCTTTACAGTATAAGTGACATCAAGGTGTCATGTTTTTGTGAGAATGGTTTGTTTGCTTTTTCTAGTTTTTATTAAGCCACAGTCAAGATTTAAAGTGGCTGAAAATCTCGATTTTTCAAACTTTTCCGGCTGTTGCCATAGCAACCGAGACACATAGCAACGAAATTTTGTTTGATATATGTTTCTGGTGTCAAGTACTAAGCATGGGTGAAGTTTCATCAAAATCGGTGACCATGCGTGGCAACGACGTTTAAGTGGTTACAGAGAATGGCTTTTTAAAACAAACAATAAAAACAAGCATTCAGAAAGGCGGATTTTACGCGGGTTAATAAACTCGTAGCGCTCCATTCCTTAAAAGTAATGGGCCTCGGCCCCTTCGGGGCCTCGGCTCCATTACTTTGAAGGAATGGAGCGCTACTCGTACATTAACCCTTACGTCAAGACTCGACCAAAAGATATGTCTTAGTATACTAATTAGGTGCAAAATATCCGATTAAAAATGGTTTTCAGATTTTGAGTCAGTTATGAAAGAGTGCGAAAAGGGATAAAACCTTGAGATTTGTCGCTCTGCTAATGTCACTCGTCGCCTTCTTACACGTCGATCCATTCCTTAGGTTTTATATTTGTTCATAGAGCGTTCGCGATGTACGTAGGTTGATTCCAATACATGGTTATCGGTACGTATGGATCATTATGAAATTTAAATAATGAAAACTGGGGGTTTTTTCATGTTGCATTTTCCCCTTTTTTCCTCCCTCATAAGTTTTTCTCATAGAAATTAAGATGGAGGTGGTTAATTTGCAAAAATCACTTTCCTTATCATGCATAATAGCAGACTTTAATTCAAGATTTGATTAATCAGGTTGCACTTTACAAAAACTATTTACATGCATGTATCAGGATTCCCTTTGATGTATGATACTATTTGTTAAGAACTCCAAACGTCGAATATTTATCAAACTTTTTACCAATTTATGAAAATCTTTTCAATCTCATTTTTTAAAATGATATGGTGTCAGAAAACTGGTTGAAGTCAATCTACAAAAATAAGGGATAGTTATCATCGCCTGATTATTATTTAAGCTGCCTGGGTAAACTTTTTACGAGAATTATTCTTTATAAATAACCGTTTACAGAATTATGCAGAAGATGTCACACTATCAAAGAAGGTCAGAATGGGTTCAGAAAAGGCTGTTCTACTTTGAACAATATCATATTATTACAATTTTATCTCAGACATTAATGAATAGCAGAAAAAACTGTCTGTGCATTTATATATATTAAACAAGCATTTGATACAGTCTGGCGAGAGGGACTTTGGTGTAAACTTTTCAGAAGCAGGGTTAACGGTAAATGTTTTACTTGCATTAGAAACGTATTATGGTATCGATCCTAAATACAGATGAATGGTTTGTCATCTGATTTTTTCATTGTAATGTTGGTGTATGACAAGGTGAACACTTGTCGCCTTTCTTTTTCTCATTATATATTAATGAATTACTAGTATAATGGAAGCGCCATAGAAGTAGTCAAGGTTTTTAATTATTTGAGGAACGTATTTTCCCGTACAAGCTCATTGTGTAAAGTAAGAAAACACCTGTGTGAGCGAGCAGAAAAGGCAATATATAGTGGGACACGTCAATAAAAGCAATTTAATAAACCCTACGAATGTCAGTTGGATTTGATAAAGTAGTTATATTTACCAGTATTGTTTTCTGGCTGTGAAATATGGGGTTATGAAAATATTGAAATTATTGAACGCCCATCTATTGTCTCCCATCTTTAAAAAAAAAATAAATGGAAACCTATTTATTTTTGCAATAATTGGTACATTTCAACTATTTTAAATGAAAATAAATGCAGTTTTTGTACTTTGAACCATTAAAATTGTGAGGTTGGAAAGACCTAAAACCAAGTGAGGAAAGATTTTTTGAACGCAAAAGTTTACTACAACTCAAATGTGAAGACGTGTCAAAATGACGTTGATTTCTTGAAAATTATGTACTTTTAATACTAAAATTAATAGTATGGTCTGTTCTCCTTAGCTAGCCTAATTTATCCCACCTTTTGCTTGACCCACTGTATTATATGTACATGTACATGTATATATATTTTTTACATGCTTATGTACATGTACCTCAAGTACAATATACATGGTTTTAAGGGAATAAATTGAATTGAAGATTTTGGCATGTCAAACTAATTGCATGAAAAGTGTAATTTTTTCAAATGATCTAGAATCACATGGAGACGCATGAAAATTGGTGCACAAAAGATTTCGATTTAATCTTCTAATACTTAGTTATTTTTTAAAGTAATGTTTTAATGAGTTATCCAACCTGGCGGAGGATCGGATATCCTTAAGCCCTTTTTAGTGGTTGAAAGTGGAAAAAAAACCAATTAAAATATCTTTAATGAATTGTTTTTAAAAGTTAACACAAATTGTTTGTACCAATATAAAAGAAAATTATACATGAACACGTAGTATCCATTGAAAGTTATGCTCATATCAACTTCCCTTACTTATTCAGCAAGTACATATATATACCTTCATCACCTGCATATATACGGGGTTTATATCTCAGATGATTCGATACGGTTTTACTTTTGACTTCTAATGCTTTATACCTATTGCTTTTCATACCAACTTAACACAGGTCCGCTTTTTCAAGGGGGGAGATCTCCGTGTTCTGGGGAGGAGGGGGGTCCAAGGTCACTTTTTATTTGGTTTAGTGTATCAGTTTATAAATTAGTATCACTGCAAATTCTAGGAGGGGGGGTCCAGACCCCCCCTTCCCCCGACTCCCCCCCCCCCCCTCTGGATCCGCGCAAGGTTAGGTCATTATTTACACACTAAATTGACGACAGATTATTCCATTATTTCCCGAACATGACAAGGAGCACACGGCAGGTGTGAACGGTCGGCAGGGGATGCTTACTCCTCAATGGCACCTGATCCCACTTCTGAAGTTTTGGAGGTCCATGTTTGCTCCGTTCCTATTTTGTTTATTGTTTTAAGGACTTGGACTTTAGAACTTGAATACTCTTCGTTAATTATCTACATATCTTTCATTTTATATTTTCAGCGAATCAAAATGCTCACAATGGAACTCTTCATATTCCTTTTATCTGTGACTTCAGCAGTTGGGTATACATGTGACAGTACAGCAAACGTTTGTGAGACGTCGCTTGTTATTGAGCACTATTTAACAATGACCAGTGCTGCAAACAGGGCCGTGTATCCAAAACAAGGAAAGCTGTACGACTACAGAGTGACAAATATTGCTCAAGCCGAGCCCGTTCCTTTGAGTGAAATAGTCACAGCGGATGGATGGGAGTCTAAGCGACTGATAGTGGTAGCCAATAGAACACTTCCAGGACCTGATATCATCGTTTACGAGGGACAAACTGTCATCATAAGAGTAACGAATCATTTACATTCCGACTCCATCACAATTCACTGGCACGGATTGCCTCAAGAAGGAACTCCATACATGGATGGAGTCCCCTTTGTATCACAATGTCCTATTGAAGCCGGACAAACATTCACGTACAAGTTCAAGGCCCATCCAGCGGGGACATTCTGGTACCATTCTCACTCAGGAGCCCAGCGTATCGAAGGTTTATTGGGTGCTTTTGTCATTCGTAAAAAAGAACCAAACCCCCTTCCAGAGCACATCCTCCAGATCATGGAATGGAATCATGATTGGGATGCCAATAAAGGATATCAGTTGATGACTTACGGGATAATAGAAAACAGAACGAAATATACACCTTCCCAGTCTCTCGACGGTAGTTTTTTCAGTCTTTTTAAGGCGGACGCAGGGTTGATCAATGGTAGGGGGCGCTACTATTCAGATCTAGATAAAACTATTCACAATGAAGCTCCACTAGAAGTTTTCAGTGTGACCCAGGGGTCAACTTACCGATTTCGTGTGATCGGAGTTGGAGCTCTATTTCCATTCAGAGTATCTGTAGATGATCACGTGATTACTATCATAGAGTCCGATGGATATCCCGTTCAGCCAAAGACAGTCGAGTCTTTTGTTATTAATCCTGGTGAGCGATTTGACTTTATTCTGGAAGCAAATCAGACGATTGACAATTATTGGATACGTGGGAAGACTCTCGAAAGAATACCACGGACGACAGTAGCGGAAGCTATTTTACGATATGATGGAGCTCCTGTGGAAGAACCCAAAACTAATCGAAAACTGTGCACGGCAGGGGACAAATGCTTTGTTTTAAACTGTCCATTTACTTACTTTCCTCAAAATGAACACACCGAATGCATCCGGTTTGATACACTTCGTTCAACTGCGACCGATGATCCAGCACCGCCATTTGTTGAAGGAAAATTCAAGGAATACTTCCTGAATTATGCCTTTCCCGGCACTGATAGATTTCCTGGATCTGTGAATGGGAGATCATTGGTAGCTCCAACTGTGTCTGGTATTTCACAACCAAAGGAAATAACAAGATCATGTGATGAGGCTGGATGCGGTGAACAAAAATTATGTAGTTGTTCATATTCCCTAGATCTTGATCATGGTGATACAATTCAAATGGTCCTCTTAAACATGGGTGTAGGCCGTGGATGGGCCCATCCAGTACATATGCATGGACATTCATTCTATGTTTTGAAGATGGGGTACCCAGATTACAACCAGACAACAGGCCAGTTTATAGCAGATAATGCAGACATCAACTGTAGAGGGGGAGTTCCTGCGAACAAAAGCTTCTGTAATGAAGCAACTTGGAGTGATCAGTCTTGGTTAAACGGAAATGTTCCTGGTTTAGAACTTCAAAATCCGCCGCGCAAGGATACAATTATAGTCCCAAGTGGGGGCTACGTTGTGGTCAGAATTAAGGCCGATAATCCTGGATTGTGGATCATGCATTGTCATATTGAACTTCACTCTTCAGATGGAATGGCTATGCTGCTCAATGAATCTTTTCCAAACCTCCCCAAAACCCCGTCGAATTTTCCTACTTGCGGAAATTTTGAAGTTGATGCTTCTGAAATTGTCGCAATCCCCGAGGAAGAAGGTAATGAAAGTCATAGTTTATCATTTTTTGATGAAGTCTCAATTAAAATTTGTTAAAAGGATAATTATAAAAGCTGATATGGATGAGAAAAAAGCCATTCTATAGTTCAATGTTTAAATATTATTATGTTTAGTTTATGTCAACTTTTTTCTTTACAAAACATATATTACGGCTAACAGTGTAAGAAAATATTAACTGTATCATTAGCGTCGAGCAGAGCATGTGCAGAAGCAGTTCTGAGTAAAAAATGGAAATCATGTCTGCTGAACTAGATTGTACCCTAAATGGTATTTTAATCATTGTATATCCCCCATAGCTAACACCAACAAACCGTGTATTTTATTTCAGATACAATTCCGCTCCCGAGGTTCTATATAATCATCGGTGTCTTGGCGGGAATCATTCTACTACAGTTCATGGTAATCATAGGCATGCGCTGTTCAGCTAGGAGGTCTGGAGAAAGCAACGAAGCAGCATTTTCAAATGGTGTTACAAATACAGGTTTTAAATGAGAGAGAGAGAGAAACGGAGAGAGAGAGAGAGAGAAAGGGGGAGAGAGAGAGAGAGTGCGCGTAAAACTATAATTTTGCCAGTGAATGGGAAAATTTATATGTTTGTACAATTTGTACTTTAATTTGATTTGTATTTAAGATTAGAGTAATAGGGCCTAATTGGTCAATGTCTAGTATTTTAGTGTTGGCTTGTAAAAAACCTCTATACTATATATAGTACACTTGTATTATGCAACTGGTGAGGGATCTGTGATATATTTTTACAATATACAGATATAATCACGAAATGTATACTCTTTTGTAGAATTCATTTTTTAAAATATAATTTTTATATTTTTTATATTATTTTAGATGAGAGCAAACTATTGCTTATTGCTGTATGGTTGCTCGATGATTTATACAGTGTACGAGAACAAGTATTTTTATACTTTAAGTGGGCCATTGATTCTTCCAACGTTTTTCAGCATGTTCCTAGGTCTGATTATATATGCCCGCTATGTTTTTGCTATTCTGGTGTGGGGTTTTTCCCCCCAAAAATCATTTGGTCGGTTCCAATTTAAGCGCAAAATGTCCTTTGAAGAAAGATGGAAATAAGATTTAAAATTGCTTCTTTTTTTTCAATATCACTTATTTATGAGAAAAATAACGATCATTGAAATCTTTTCTATTCATGATTAAATAAACAGTAATTGTTGTAATGTACATGTACATATCACGTCATCCTCACTGGGTTAAATTTTGTACAAACCCGGTCGGAAACTCATTGCCATAGATTTAAATGATATGCATTGTTTCTGTATTGCCTTAAGTATTTTTTCAGAGATATTTATTTTATGGACAATTGTTAGAATAAATTAACATGTATGTCAGAAAATTGTTTACTTATTTGAATGGTTTTTTTTTTCATTGAAAGGAAGGCTTTTAATACCTGATTCTTCACAGTGGCTGACTATTTTGAGATTCCTTATTGTGCTTTGAAAACCTGCAAAATTAAAAACAAGAGGCCCAGAGGACACATTGCTCACCTGAGCAAATCGGCTAGGGAAAAAACTCAGA
Organism: Saccostrea cuccullata; assembly: GCF_032062105.1. Classification (NCBI taxonomy): domain Eukaryota; kingdom Metazoa; phylum Mollusca; class Bivalvia; order Ostreida; family Ostreidae; genus Saccostrea; species Saccostrea cuccullata. The sequence continues at coordinate 53,248 of NW_026925936.1, forward strand.
TCAGAACTGAACAGTTTACTGAAGGGGGGGGGGGGGGCTTGAATTTAATACTTCTTGAGAATGCCTTCATATTAATACAGCATATGACTTTGCTGTTCTTGATAAATAGATTTTTTAAAAACATTTTCTTCCTATATATCACTTCATAATAATTTGAATTTGATTCCCCATTGTTTCCCTCCCTACCCCAAAGGGCCATGATTTTAATAAATTTAAATCTTCAATACATGAGGATGCTTAGATGTCAATATAACTAAACATAGCTTTTCTGTTGTTGGGATTTTTCCCTTTATTTTTCTATGTAAAACTTTGATCCACCAATGTGGCCCCCCCCTATCCTTGGGGGTTATGATTTGAACAACTTAATTCTACCCTACCCGAAAATGCTTCCATATAAATACTAGTATCACTAATCATCGTTTTGCTATTCTTGAGAAGAAGATTTTTTAAATATATTTTTATGTAAAACTATATTTTTATCACTAATCATGGCTTTGTAGTACTTGAGAAGACGATTTTAAAAGATTTCCCTATCTAGTCCTATGTAAAACTTTGATCAGCCATTTTGGCCCCTTCCTATCCCTGGGGGTCATGATTTGAAAAAACTTGAATCTACACTACCTGAGGATGATTTCACATGAGTTTCATCTTTCCTGGCCCAGTGGTTCTTGAGAAGAAGATTTTTAAAGATTTTCCCTATATACACCTATGTAAAACTTTGATCGGCCTTTGTGGCCCCACCCTACCCCCGCGGGTCATGATTTGAACAAATTTGAATCTACACTACCTGAGGATGCTTCCACATGAGTTTCATCTTTCTTGGTCAAGTGGTTCTTGAGAAGAAGATTTTTTAAAAATGCCATTAATTTTTCACTAATTCATAATTATGTAACGTGCAAGGGAGGTCACTGCCTGTGAACCCCCGCAGGCTCGTACCCGTGATAAAAACGGATAGCCTTGAGATGCTGCAAATATGTACAATGCGCAGTCTTAATCACTTGGTACTGCGTTATATAAGGTCTTTACTGGTAGCGAACAAGTGACACTGGCAGGGAAGTCCACACACCAGCGCACTTCCACAAGAGACAAGCAGGGATGACCGCACACTTGCCCTTGCGCAGTGACAAGCAGGGATGACCACACACTTGACACTAATACGGTTCTAGTCTAGAGACACTGGCAGGGATGTCCGCACACCAATGCTCTACCACAAGATGAAGGCAGGGATGTCCACACACCTTATCTTGCGCAGCAACAAGCAGGGATGTCCGCACACTTGCTACTTTAAGATGCCAATCACAGAGCAGGGATGACCACACACTCTGTCAAGTAATAAGCAGGGATGACCACACACTTACTACTTAAAACAGTACAATATAAGCAGGGAAGTCCGCACACTTATATGTACACACACAGGTTTGTCAAGTTTTACCTCTAGAACCGACCTCGCAATCCTCGCCAGTAAAAATCCTATATATCCTAACACCATCTAAAATACTTAGTGATTATTTATTTACAAAGTAATTAAAACACGAATCAAGCTTCCAATCAACCAATCTTTAGTAATCCAACTAGTGTAACATACAAAGATTATTATTGATAACTTTAATTCAAATTCAACACTAATTAAGTATTTATTTAAGCAAATATATAATTAGTTATTAAAATGACAAGGGCGATAACTTTCGCTATGATGAAAATATAGAAAACGGCTTTCCGTTTCATCACCCCCACCCCAGCTTTATGCGTCCTCGCATAAAAAAAACACAACTGCATTTTTAAGAATCGAACAAATGCTATTTACAAAAACAAATATCTACACTGTATTCCCCATTCTGCAAAATAAAATATGTATAAATATTCTACTCAACAGAATAGTAATAACAGTATCTCATTTACCATTGCGCAAAACAAAATGTTATATTTTGTTTAACCCAATGGTAAACAGAACCAATCAGGTTCACTTGCTGGCCCAGGTGCCTGTCATTTCTTTGAATTCCCTCTGCAAAGTCTCAAACTTTGCGCTTAATTCCTCAAGCATCGAGACAGTCTTTCCTTCAACGGATTCAACCGTAGTTGGGCGCGCATAGTTCTTTTTCTCAGCTCTGTTGTAAGCTTCTAATTCGACGGCCAATTGTATAGCGTCATTAAGATGTCTTGGACGCGCCTGTTTTATGCGGATGCGCATTTCCGAATCGAACAATGCGTCCACAAATTGGTCTTTAGACAGCGTTTCCCGAATCTCGGCTGACGCAGTTGGGTAGGCTAAGTTGGCAAGTCTGCAAATAGCCTGTCCTAACTCTGGAAGAGATTCTCCAGCTCTTTGGCGCCGCTCACGCATCTGCACCCTGTATAGCTCCGTTTGACTCTGGGTGCAAATCTGTCTTCAAGGGCTTTAACAAGTGTTTGATAATCGGGTTTTGTCCCCTTTGGCATGTTACCTAACACTCCCTGTGCACTTCCCCGAAGAGAAACTGCTAAATACAATCCTTTCTGATGATATTTCCATCCACTTATTTCTGCACATGCCTCAAAATGCGCATGATAATCCAACCAAGGACCACTGCCATTATACGTTGCTGGCTTTATCATTTGTCTTTGCGCTGGAAACTCTGCTAGCGCGTCGTCTCCGCTATGAGGACTTGCAAATCTAACTCTGGATCTCCTTCTTGTTATCCCAGGGAGAAGAGAATCGTCTTGATCGTCTCTGTAAAGTTCTTCAGGACGAAGTCTACGCCAATGTTTGTCGTTTTGCGCCGCTTCTCTATCGAATCTTGTAGGAGACTCTGAATGAGTGTAATCGCGAGGTCCCTCTCCGGCTTCTCTAAACATGTCCCTGAGAGATTGTCCTGTAGACTTTTCTTCAAGGATAGGTGCACGCTGGGCTAGCGAACCATCATGCTCATGCGTTAATGACTTTTCTTCTGTCTGCCGCAATTCTCCGGAGATGCGAGATTCGCCAACACCCGAGTCTCTTACTTTGTCTTTTAAACGCGGGGTCACTGGAGTCGACGACTTGAAACATCTATTCCTGATACTTTCCTCCTTCAGCTCCGCCAGCTTCTCTTCTATCAAAGTCAGTTCTTTGTCCACGTCTTCCATCGTTCAGCTATCTCAAGGTATCCCACCGCTGCCACCAAATTTTATGTAACGTGCAAGGGAGGTCACTGCCTGTGAACCCCCGCAGGCTCGTACCCGTGATAAAAACGGATAGCCTTGAGATGCTGCAAATATGTACAATGCGCAGTCTTAATCACTTGGTACTGCGTTATATAAGGTCTTTACTGGTAGCGAACAAGTGACACTGGCAGGGACGTCCACACACCAGCGCACTTCCACGAAGAGAAAAGCAGGGATGACCGCACACTTGTCCTTGCGCAGCGACAAGCAGGGATGACCACACACTTGACACTAATACGGTTCTAGTCTAGAGACACTGGCAGGGATGTCCGCACACCAATGCTCTACCACAAGATGAAGGCAGGGATGTCCACACACCTTATCTTGCTCAGCAACAAGCAGGGATGTCCGCACTCTTGCTACTTTAAGATGCCAATCACAGAGCAGGGATGACCACACACTCTGTCAAGTAATAAGCAGGGATGACCACACACTTACTACTTAAAACAGTACAATATAAGCAGGGAAGTCCGCACACTTATATGTACACACACAGGTTTGTCAAGTTTTACCTCTAGAACCGACCTCGCAATCCTCGCCAGTAAAAATCCTATATATCCTAACACCATCTAAAATACTTAGTGATTATTTATTTACAAAGTAATTAAAACACGAATCAAGCTTCCAATCAACCAATCTTTAGTAATCCAACTAGTGTAACATACAAAGATTATTATTGATAACTTTAATTCAAATTCAACACTAATTAAGTATTTATTTAAGCAAATATATAATTAGTTATTAAAATGACAAGGGCGATAACTTTCGCTATGATGAAAATATAGAAAACGGCTTTCCGTTTCAATTATTTCTCCTTGGAAGTGGGCGTGGCCCTTCATTTGAATAAACTTGAATCCCCTTCACCTAAGGATACTTTGTGGCAAGTTTGGTTGAAATTGGTCCATTGGTTCTTGAGAAGAAGATGAAAATGTGAAAAGTTTACAACGACGACGACAACAGACAATGGACAAATTTTGATCAGAAAAGCTCACTTAAGCCTTCGGCTCAGGTGAGCTAAAAAGGAGGTCACTGTGATCTATTTTTTAGTCAATATAATATGACGTCCTTATGTATCAACTGACAAGATTTGATGTTCCTAGTCCTTTTAGTGGGCAATACATAATTAATTATCGTTGAAGTTATGAGGATATACTGTAAATCACTTTTTATTCGCGATAACTTTATTTTCGCATAATTACGCGAGACAATGTGCTCGCGAAAATTTAGTTCTCGCGTAAAATAGTTGTCCTTAAGGTTATATAAAGCAGTAACCACAATTCGCGAAAGTTTTGTCTCGCTTATCAAGAGTCAATGACTGTCTCGCGAAAATAAGGTGTCGAGAAAATTTAGTGATCTACAGTATCTTTCAAAAAATATGGTTCAATGATTATATTTACATTTTTAAACTCCTTGCCATGACTTCAAATATGATTTATAATTCAAAGTTCCTGTTTTCTCCTTTGGGTAAATTACAAATGATGGAAGAGCCATTGCAACAACTTCTGTTCAATGTTAGCATAAATTTTGGTTTTTTTTGCTTATGACGTTGCACTTTCACAGTGTTCAAGGTTTGTGACATCAAAATAAAAGCATTCTTTAACCTTCTGACCCCTTTTCCGTGTTATGGTGTTTTTAATGCAATAAATTTCCCCACACTTTATGAGCAAAATACATATGGAATGTAAATATTATAGTTTAAAAATACATCTTTTAGGTTAACATTCAAACCCTCCCCTATCCCCATCATGAATCGAAGAATTATTTTTTAAAGGATTGAAATCATTAAAAATAATTAATAGTCTGTAATAAAACTGCCACTGACCTTCCATGTATTCATAATACATGAACTCGTAATACAGGGAAAAAATAAAATCACTTTATTACTAATTATATTAGTGTGATGCATACATATGTGAAACTGTATGAATTTACAAAAGACAGAAATAACAAGTTTAAACAAATAATACTGTATACAGGGAAATTTTCGCCCCCATTTTATTTTCGTCCCTTTTGCCCTCTTCTTGATTGGGCGAATTTAAAATGGGGCGAATTCAAATTACACAGCATACTTTCTTAAAAAGAACTATGACTGGGCGAATTTAAAACGGAGCAAAATTGTTTGCAAGTCCAAAAGGACGAAAATAACACGAGGCGAAAATAACACGAGGCGAAAATAACCCTGTATACAGTACTTCTTTAATTTAATACTAAAAGGAAAAATATTCTGAACATAAGTTTTTGATTCTGACTTTGTAAAGAATATTGTTATCATAACAACATGTAAAATCTAAAATCAATCCACAAATTTTTTTCTAAGTACGTGTATCAGTTGTTTCTCATAACAACAGTTCATTACAAAATGATTCTCACTTTAACAGAATGATAGATTAAGCGTCCTTCATCTGACAGTCAAAAATGTCCCGAAGTAGCTGCATACTCTCTCCATATCTCATCTCATTGATTCGGCCTTGGTCTATCCAACTAAAAAATGAAACAGGGATAAACTGTCATTTTCTCCAAAAAAGATGAAACATGTAATTCGGGAATTTGTGTATCCTGATTGAGAAAAATAGAAAAGTGTAGAATCTCCTTAAAAAAATGCGGATTGAGAGAGATAAAATAAGGCAGACTTGACCATCAGCTTTTTAGCACAGAAGGCAATAGGGATTTTTTTAAATAAAGAAATTTGTGATCCTATTTGGTGCAAAAGCTTACAAAAAAATTAAGATTTGAGAAAATTAAGAGTTTCTGAATTTTGTTTGGTAAGAATATAGCATTAAATTTATTTTGCTTGACATTTTTCTGGTTTTTTTTTTTTTTGTCTAAATAACAAACAGTGCGTATAAATTGCTCTCAATTTACTGTCAAAGTAATGCCCTGTTCACACGACGAGTTTAATTCGCAGTAAATTAATGCGAAGTAAACTAATGCGAATCAAATTTATGCGAATTAAATTGCGTTCACACGACAGCTAATGAGAAGTAAACTAATGCGAATTAAATTTTTTCTTCTACAGTCAGGCGTCAGTAAGTCTATTATGACGACATTTGTAAATCACGTCATGTATGCAGAGCCATCCTTTGACACATCATGTAGCGGCTACAGGTATTCATTGATTTTAGTGATTAACATACTTTCCTTCAATTTTTGAACCAAATATAGCACAAATACCTATATATAACCACCAACACGTGTCCTCTGACTTAATTCTGGCCTTACTCATGCGTCAAAATTTAATTCGAATTAGCTTCACTTAGCGTTCACACGGAGCTAATGCGAAGTAATTTAATGCGCAGTAAATTAATTCGAATTAAACTAATTCGCATTAAATTCTCCGTGTGAATGCTAAGCCAAGCTAATTCGCAGTAACTTAACGTTTAATTCGAATTAAACTCTCCGTGTGAACAGGGCATAAAATTACTATATGTAACAGTATAATTTTCATTCCTACTCACCTCTGTCTGACCTGTTTCCACCTCTCCATGTGTTTTAGGAGGAGACTTTCTGCCGGGGGAGCATCATCTGCGTCCTTGTAATAAACATACAACAATAAGATTTAAACAAGATAATCTAAGATGTTATTTAACCAGTCTTGTATTAAACGTAGAATAATAAGTATTAAACAAAATTAAACAAGATGTGTTTGTGAAATACTATGCGCCCGGCGGCAAAAAGTTCGAAAAAAGCTATTTTTAGTATATAGGTCACAGTCAACGTCACAAGCTCACTGACCTTGGTATTATTTAAAAGAACTTGATTAGTGGAGTATGCATACCAAATATGAAGTCTCTATCTCTCATGGTTCAAAAGTTATGATGAAGGTTCAAAAAAGCTATTTTTAGCATATAGGTCACAGTTAAGGTCAAAAGGTCATCGACCTTTGTGTCATTTGAAAAAGCTTAATAAGTGGAGTATGCATACCAAATATGAAGTCTCTGTCTCTTATGGTTCAAAAGTTATGGTGAAGGTTAAAGTTTGAAGACAAAAAAGCTATTTTTAGCATATAGGTCACAGTCAAGGTCACAACGTCATTGACCTTGGTGTAATTTGAAAGGACTTTATTAATGGATTATGCATACCAAAGAACTTCATTCGGTAATAACCAATATTTGCCCCCCAAATCAAACTTTGATGGAGATATATTTAATTAATTTCTTAAACAGGGGAGTAAATGCTGACTTCAAAGCACTGAATATTTTCATAAGTAATGACGTCATATGTACGTATTGACGTCAAAAACATGACGTAAATTTCAGTTTTTTATGAATTTTACAGAAAAATGTACATATTTCGTCGATATTTTAAGTAAAAGTCACCGAGCGCATGTGTGTTCAGGATCAATATTTTGATATAATGTGTAGAATGATAATATCAATGAAATATGTCAATATTGTTCCTGAACAAACTTGCGCTCTATAAAATTTAAAGCTAAAATTGTTGAAATTTTGTCCATTTTGTCCTCTTTCTGAAAAAGGATATAAAATCGGACTAGTTTGTGACGTCATGAAAACAAAATTTGTGAATACACTGTTTTGAAACTATAATATTTTCTGTTAATTTATATTTCTCATATAATTTATTGAATTCAGCACATTTCAGGAAGTTTTCAAAATTTGACTTTTGTGGGGGCAAATATATGCAATATACCGCATATAGTTCTTTGAAATCTCTATCTTTCATGGTTCAAAAGTTGTGGCGAAGGTTAAAGTTTGCAGACAAACAGACAGACAGACAGGACAAAAGCAATATACACCCCCGATCTATCGATCTGGGCACATAAAAATAAAATTCATTTGGTTTTTCTAAACATTCCGTTTTTTTGATTTAATATTTGTTGCATCATGTCCTTTTTTGTGGGCAGAGGAAAAATGACTTACATCAATCTATTGAAAACAAACAAGCATTCTCCATACTTCAAGCTTCAGTGCAGTTCTCTATTTCAAGAGATGGTTTGACAAGAATTCACCTTAACTTACCAATGTAAAAAAAATATGTCTTAGTTTGGGGCACAGGGTGGGATATTTTACCTTTACTTACCGATATAAAGAAATAGGTCTAAGGTTGGGGCACAGGGTGGTTTTTTCCCCCTTCACTTACCAATATAAAGAAATGTCTTTAATAGGTTGGGGCACAGGTTGGTTTTTTCCCCCCTTCACTTACCAATATAAAGAAATGTCTTTAATAGGTTGGGGCATAGGGTGGGGGTTTTTTTCCCTTCACTTACCAATATAAAGAAATGTCTTTAATAGGTTGGGGCACAGGGTGGTTTTTTTTCCCCTTCACTTACATATATAAAAAAATGTCTTAGGTTCGGGCACAGGGTGGGTTTTTTCCCCTTCACTTACGGATATAAAGAAATGTCTTAGGTTCAGGCACAGGGTGGGGGATTTCACCTTCGCTTATCGATACAAAGAAAAACCTAAGCTGAGGCAGAGTGGCATATTTCACCCTAACTTACCGATATAAAGAAAAACATCTTAGGCTGGGGCACAAGGTGGGATATTTCACTGATAATTACAAATGCGTCTTAATTGGTACAGAGTAAGATATTTTACCTTTACTTACCGATATAAAGAAAAATGTCTTAGGTTGAGGCACGGGGTGGGGAATCCTGTAGTCAGTATGGTCATCAGGATCCTGTTTTATTGGGGGTGGCATTTTGTAAATATCTGGAATTCGTTCAGTCTGCAAAAAAAAAAACAAGTACAATTTTAAGTCATGCTTTTTTTTAAATTTAACATAAATAATCTTCCAAGTAACATCAACAGGGTATTGAGGTGAAATATAAATTATAAGTTGGTTTTATACTGTAACTTGAGCAACTGCAGATAATTTTCCTAACTTTAAACTTTTGACTTAAAAATCAAAATTAAACATTTTTTTTTTTTGCTGTCAGATATACTGAAGCTTCAAATCAGCATGACAAAAGAGATATAAATCAAAAATATCAATTCATTTTTTCTGATTGATCCAGATTAAAGGCCAATACTGTATATTTCTAAATATATGAAAAGAATTAATTATTGAGTAATTTCATGAAAAGCACATCTCACTAAATATAAATTCTCAGTTTTAATTTTAAATAGTGAAAATCACTTATTTACTTAGTCTTTATCAACAGACCATATGCAAAGTAATTTCTTGCATTTTGAAATTTTCATTCATATTACTAATTGAGTATTCTCTGTAAATGAGTGATCTACAATAGTTAAATAATGCTTGAAAATGGATCTGCTCAAATAACTTTATTCTGATCACTTATTCAGAAAAGAAGGTCAAACACAGCATCCAAAGCAAGTCTGGTAGTTTGCATCCCAATATGTATCATCCATGCAAATTCTCTCTCAAGTACATCTTTTGGGAACTTGTGAATGGACCTGCTCCAAAAACTTTAACCTTGTCAATCAATGACACTCTTTCAGAAAATGTCTATCATATACGACAAGTAATTTGAAATGGAAAATGTTACTTTGAAATTTCTAGATTCCTCAATAGAAAAGGCTTACGGTTAGACTGAAAAAAAAAATGCCCCAAACTTTGGAATACATCATGTACATGTAATTGTAACCTTTACTTCAGAATCTGTGATTGAGAAAAAGAGAATAGTTGATACCTCCTCTTCACTGGCAGGTGCTGACTCGGGCTCTGGGGAGGGGGAGTGAGGGGGGGGCTCTCTACTGTGTGGGTTGTTTTTCAGCCAAGCGCGACAAATTGGGTAGAGTGGAGAATCTTCATCAAAGACCGCTAAGTCCACACTGCGATCAAACAGCTTCATAATGTATGTGTCTGTCAACAAAATGTTCAGACTAATTTAGACATTCTTGACTCGGTAGATTATTCTGCAATTTTTATATTACAATGTTTTGTTGAAATGATTTGCATACAGGTATTTCTCATGTGTTTGACTATTATACATCTGCTTTAACAACATTTTGTATTTTTGTTTGTGTGTTTTTATAACCTTAAGTTATATTACCTATAATCCATAATTGGGTAGTAATTATTTATACATCAATACTTACGCTGGTATTGTCCGGGCTCGTAATCAGAATCGTCCTTTGCTCGCTTTCTTTTTCTCCCTCTAGTGGTAGACGCACGCTTACTTGGAGACTGCATTGGAGATGGCTCACTAAACATAGAAAAAGTCCTCAAACATTAAAACATTGCAGTCCAAATCAATATTCCCTTCTTTTCAATACACATTAACATTACAATCATAGTGGAATGCTTATTATATATACTGTAAACCAACTTTTATTCACGTGCGAGAAATTTTCGCGAAGTTCGCGAGAGCCTTGTCATCCCGAATATTTCTTGCCGCGAACCAGTCCTTAAAGTGCATGTGTCTAAAATTAATAGATCCAAAAAGGCCTGATCGCAAAAATTAATCATCGCAAACTAGTTTATCCCTAGTAAATCGCGAAATAAAGTCGTCGCAAATAAAAGTTGGTTTACAGTAGTCCAACAACTTTCATACCTGAGACAAATATCAATTTCACCGCCTTCATCACTAGATTCTTGCCTGTAAATAAGATCAAAATGAACATTAGAATATCCTGTCTTAGCAAGTATCAATATATATTCATTTCTCTGATTATGAAAATTGTTATGATGAACGTGTACACTGTTAGACAACTTATATTTACATATATATGTACCTTTAGAGATTTATGAAAGAATTCTTTTTTAAAATGTTCAAATAAAAACCAAACTTAATCAAATTAAGAAAGTACAATCATAAAGAAAAGTATTTCCTGCATAGAAAGCTGACTTTATGATTTCAACTTAAAATTTCAAAACTTTACATTTTGTATATATTTTACTCCAATCTAGATCAAGGTCCTTGACTACTATAAGCAAACTTTCTATGAGTTCAACTTTACTCTGAGTTTCATCAAAAATGTGAAAAAGATTTTTACATTTACAATAGTTAAATTTATAAAATATACTAATTTGGAAAGAGAACCTTATTATAATTATAAACATGATAAAATTGTAATATATATATAACAACACAGGCCATTTAATTTTAAAGGCTAAACAAAAACAATATTTGACATATTTTGAGCACTTCTATTCAATCTGGCATATCACTGCTGCTGAAGAAGGCATAACATTTTTGTATATTGTTTTTTTTCTATAACAGTGATTTTATCTGGTGTATGAATTTAATGGTGTTGATCTTCATTTCCTGACTAGACGTATGCTTAATTATCTCTGAATTCTACTCATTTTCACTTACCCCTCATCTCTTTTGTCCACTAAAAGTTGTAATGTGGCATCAAATCTATTTCTTGCTGAGACAACTTCAGCCAAGTCTGCAATATAAAGAATCATGTCATTAATTAAAGCAATACACTTCTTGTAACGTGTAACAAACTGGTAGTCTGTTTTCCAAATTTTGTAATTTCCTTCAGGCGCAGCACTGTTAAGGCTTACTATGAGAAATCAACAGAAAACAGAAGTGCAAAAATGGACATTGTTTTTAAAATTGAATTCATTATCATTCAGCTGTTTTATTATCACAGAACTTAAATATTTATGGAAATAGCATAATATAACCAATAACCTACTCTGTACTGTATGAATTTTGGTTCCATCAATGGACAGTAATGTGATGAATGCATAGTTCGTGTACTGAATGTAGGTCATTAACAAATTTCAATATTGCAAGGGCATACCCTATTTGAAATTAAAAATTCAAGCTATTAATTGTTTCTGTATACTTTGTTTTTCCTGGAAAGTGCTGCTGCTTTGAACATGTTGAATAGAATTCGTGTTTTAATAGTTAAAATTTCAAGTAAATAGGCCTATGTCGAAAAATGGTTGACTTTTACCAAATATTTTGTGTACTTTTAAATTCACGCTCTCGATTTAAAGAAAGCAGCAGCACTTTTCAAGTTAAGGAAAATATCCTTTATTAATATTCAAAACATCGTTAAGATTTATTTAGTGTATGCCCTTGCAAAAGAACAATTTTATGAGGCACCTTGATGTAAAATATACCTAACCCGAACATAAATACACGTACAAAATTATTTAAATACATTCTCTTGATAGTTAATGAATAATCGCACTAAAAAAAGGATATGCATTGGTATTAATGGCCTATTTAAAACCTGTAAATAACATTTTGTTTTATTCTGAAATGCATTTTTCATTGTTAAAATATTCCTCAATCTGCTTCTCACAGCACATGAAATACGTCATTTTTACCAAAATGACGTCATGATTGACAAGTTCATCGAGATCAGTGATTTGTTTCTAACCAACAGTATGGGATTTAACTAGCAACTTTTTCTAATGCATTGATAAGTTTTATTGTTGTTTATTATGCTAAAACAGTATAAAGTTGCAAATTATTTCATTTTCTGGTATTATGAGGAATACATAAAAGTCATAATATTGTGTGACGTCACAGTAAACTTTTCCCGTATAAACAATGCTACGGGCTTGATAAATATTGTACTCTCAGGTACCTAAATCATCAAACTGACCCAAAAACAGCAATAATTGTATAACAGTCTGCTAAGGTTATAACAACCAATTTGGAATATTCTATCTCATTTGGATGATTGTTTTAAACCTGTTAAACAGATCCCATAGGCCATATCAAATTTAAGCTAAAATGTTCTATCTGTGTGACATTGTTTGTTTGAATATCAGAAATAACCCCAATATTGAGCAATTTTATCCAAGATCACTGAGTGCTAGAAATAAACAGTAACTAGCTTGAAGTCCCTCACCAAAATAAGACTCCAACTTGTACACAAAAAAGGATAACTGCATTAAATCATGTGAAACCTACATTGTGTAAGTTTTCCCCTAAATAGAATGTTCTATCGTGAAAATGATATTGTCCTACGGACCCGGTTTAACGATAGAATTCGTTCCGTGTATTCGTAATGTAGCAGAAAGAAACACGGGCGATTAAACTAGTGCATTTACTAGGAACAATCTAGAGAGTTCCGAATGTAAACATGGCAGGTAATTTGAATCGAGAGAAAAACGTTGAGAAAATTAATTGGATTTTCGTATTTATATGGATTATTTTTTATTTTAAAAGGCATAAGCAATCTCAAAAAGGTTTGTTTTGATTATTTTGGTAGTTATTCCCAGTGCAAATCATTTTATATTCTTCTCAAAATCGTTTCGGAGCGGATCCGCTCCGATTTGCTACATTGCAAGTATATGGGACGTATTCTAACTGTGGTGAGGGCCTGTACCGAGACACAGATTATTCTAACTAGTTTTCCCCAACAGGAAATTTCCTCTAAATATCATATTTTCCCCTTTTCGATGAGTAAAAAATTCCTCTTACAATAACTAAAAGCTCAAATAATTTATTTCTCTGAAAAACTTAAAATTTATAGTAAAATTTCGGAAAGAAACTAATATACATATGCTTTACTTTGCTATTTTGAACACTCGAGAATGGTCATAAAAATCATGTACAAAATCTTTAAATTGAAGCACCAGCAGGGCTAATCCTGAAATTTTTAATCGCCGATGGATGGAATTTATTTCTTCATTTTCACAACTTCTCAAGAAACAATATTCCCCCAAAACCTATATTAACCCCTGGGGTGATTAGTTACAACATTTTATTATAAAATAATATTGTTATCAAGACTTAATGTTACTTTTTGAATCCCGTTCATTAACCTCAAAACTTATATGTTAAATGACTTACTCTTTTTTTTCTTTGACATAGAAATTTTCTGTAAATTTACATAAACTCCTAAAATTACAATTATATTTAATATAAATCTTGTTAAATTTTAATTTAAAGTTATTGATATAATAAAACATATAAATTTTCCGCCATATTTGAAACTCAATGAAGCATCTGAGAAAAAAATTATGAATACGCAGCTTGTGATTGGCTGATAGGAGTGAAGTATAACACTTCAGCAACATACAAATCTATTTACACAATAGAGACCCAAAAGGAACCCAAAAGGACATTTTTTCTGTTTTCACTGCATTTTTCTCCGGCAGTGCTATCAGTTTTTACAAAAGGAGCTGGGCAACTAAGAGAAGGAAATTACGTGCCTGATGTTTAGGTACTAGTGATTCAAAAGGTATAATTTTTGAAAATAAGCAATCAATTATTTAATATATACATGTAAAATGATTAATCTTTGATACACAACACAAAACAGTGAGATTTATATAATAAGGCATTTTTATAAAGAACTGAAGCGGACATGAAAGATGAAATTAATTAAGTACAGATTATACTAAAGAAGATCATTCATTTATGTAAATATAAGCTCATTTCTTTATTTATCAAATATTATATAAATTTCCAGATATGTAAACAATTTCAGAACGACTGCATAAATAAGCCCTGGTTAAAATAATACAGTGCACTTTGTTAAAATTTATAGTAAAAAGAAACTCTTAAATATGGCTTTACTTTGCTATTTTGAACCGAGATTCATAAAAATGATTGAAATGTGTTATAAAAGTCATATGTTATTTCTGTGGGAAAAGTTGCAACAATATAAATGTATGTTTTTGCCAATTTTTAGGTAAATTTATAATATAATATTGATAATTTAATTCAAATTATTAATTTTCAATGTATTATAACTTCATTTATACTTACTCTTTTGATTTCCTTTGACATAGACATTTTCTGTAAATTTACATAAACTCCTAAAATTACAATTATATTTAATATAAATCTTGTTAAATTTTAATTTAAAGTTATTTAAATAAAACAAATAAATTTTCCGCCATATTTGACTCAATGCCGAAAAATTATGATACGCAGCTTGTGATTGGCTGATTTTATTTTGTTAACTCGTTCCTCAAAGGATTCATAAAAAGATTTGTCAAGTTTGAATTAAAAAAAAAATCCATGAAATAATTGTTTTGGGTTTTAGTTATAATAACAGTAGAAAACTATTTTAGCTAGCCAAAAGACAAAATAAATAAAACATTCATTATTCATTTTCAAAACTCACTATGGAATATTCCAAGTACACCTTAGTTTGTATTTACAAAAAGGCAGATCATCTGTTATGTCACAAAATATGTGAAATGTGAGATGTGAAAGAACAATATTGAGATGTTTGTCTCATTACTGAGATAATACTTAAAAGGGAACACAGCTGTGACATTTAAACTGGTGAGTTAACATGCTGTACGCTGTATGAAATATTCAAAGGTTCTTGTTCCACATTGAATACCGACCTTCCCTGTTTAGTTCTTTTTCTTTCCACCCCCACTTCAAACTCATATTTTATCAATAAATAAATCATTTACCTATATTTTTTTGTTTATTTTGAGAAACTTCTAGTGAAATCCTTCCAGACATTTTCTTTATTGTAAATCTGCATTTCTTAAATGTGCTACGAAATATTGTCTTACACAGGTCAAAACACTTAAAAAGGAATAACTTTTGGTTGACAAGTTTTCCTGTATGCCCATTGTTTAGGAGATTGATCCCTCGAAGTTCCTTAACTTCTTGGGGATCAATCTTACAAACTGCAGGGTTGCAATAAAACTTGCTTACCAAAAGTTATTTCTTTTTAAGTGTTTTGATGCGGATTTATGATATTTATTGCCAAAATAAAAATTTTCAATTTTTGCACTGTAATTTTATAGCCCATTTGGGATATTATATCCCAAACAGACTATTATATCCCATTTGGGCGATTGGTCCCAACCTGTTACAGGTCCAGTCCAAAGACTATTTCTACCTACGTAGCTATTAATAGCTACCAACCTACCAAAAGTAACTATTTTTACCTATTTTCTGCTTAACTTGCATTTTGTGGCCAAAAGACCAAAGGGCGCAGTATGATAAATACCCTATTTCTTGATACAGTCACACTGAATGATGATGAATACTAGAAAAGTTTGACGAAAAAATGATTACTTCCTGAATCTGCAATTTTACATTAGTTTCTATGCAAAATTGATAATATACGAAGTAATCATTTTTGGCCAAATATTTGTCATATCCATCATCAAAGTGACTGTATCAAGAAATTTGGAGCTCACCATGTTGCGCCGTTCTTGCGTTTAGCCACAAAATGCAAGTACAGCAGAAAGTAGGTAAAAATAACTAGGATGGGTAGGTTTAAATATTACCTACAAAGCTATTAATAGCTACGTAGGTAGAAATAGTCTTTGGACTGGACCTGTCTTATTAACACATCATTTTCAGTGTGAGTGATGTCTGATGAATCCAAGGAGGAAAAGGTAGATCCTCCCGAGCCAGCCCAGAAGGAGAATCATGAGACTCGGTTATATCAGGATATCAAATCCACTCAGTGGCCCATCATCTACTCCCCAGAGTACAACATCGGATTCCTAGGACTGGAAAAACTCCATCCCTTCGATGCAGGAAAATGGGGGAAGGTATACAACTTCCTAAAAGGTATATATGTTACATGTTTCAGAGGCATGCTTTATGCAAACATCTATTGTTACATGTTTTTATGTATTGGTACTATCATAGATGAGAACAACAGAAAGATTCTGTCTTCTTCAAAGTAATTTAATGTATTAATACAATTCCTCGTGATGTGATACACAGATGCTGAGATGATCCGAGATGATACGACAGTACGAGCCATTGAAGCAACAGAGAGGGATTTACTGGTAGTCCACACCAAGGGTTACATCAACAACTTAAAAGTAGGTAGAGGAGCAATTAAATACTCATCTCAAAAAACATCTGTTGATTCAGAAAATAAATTAACATTTAACATAATCAAGATCAATTTCATGAATATTGAGATTAATTTAATTTTTCATCATGCAGCAGAAAAAAAATTCCTTGTTACTGAATTCCAAAACCTGAAGAATATTGTATGCAGCAGTTGGCTTTAAGTAAACATAAATATTTAACAATAACAATATAAAGTCCTGTGGTTATTTCTGGCAGCTTTCTTCCATTATTGAGGGAGCAGATGAGGTAATTAGTGTCACTCATTCAATCTTTGTCTTGTCAAAAGATGATCTGGAGCTAAGTTATCTCCCTTAAAAAGCATTGTGAAGGGAAAAAGACAATTTCTTTTGCAGAAAATGGAGAAATGCTTACATAATAATGAAAGACATGCATAAATACAATAAATGCACAGGCACCTGACGTTACTTATTTCCCTTTTAATAAAAAAAAAATATACCCCTACTTAATAATAAACAAGGTCCCCATCAGCGCCATCTTGAATTTTTGTAGATCAGTCAAATCAACTTGTATTTTCATCTAAAACTCTGTGAAATAAATTCCCCAGAACCATATTCTTTCTGTGGTCAGTCTTTCGAAGTCTCAACTTAAGGACAGTGCAACCTGTTACCAGTGACTGACCTAGAAAAATTCAAGATGGCGCCAATGTACACCTTGTTTATTATTAGGTAGGGGTATATTTTTGAAAAAAAACGTAATGTCAGGTGCCTGTGAATAAATATACAACAAAATCTGCACTTTGTTGATTTTTTTAATTGAGGCACTGCATTTCACAGTATTTACTGCACAACATGATCAGAGTTGAATAATGATGTTTCTACCAACATAATCAAATACAGAAAAATTACATCACTTGCTTAAAATACAGTGAAAAATTTTGTGCACTTGTCTAATACATTTTTTTTTTTTTTTCAAATTTGATAAAACAAAAGTCTGTTTAATAAAAGAGCATCATTCATTGTGAATGTAACAAAATCATTTTTTTTCATAATCTGAGTGTATGCCCCCCGTATGGTGTATTATTGTTGGTCTTTCATTTTTTGTCAGCTTGAACAATGACCAATTCATTGAATTCAACAATTTTAGCTACAGAAGCTAAATTAAGTCAAATAGAAATACATGTACGAGGGTTGTCCCGTAAAATCGTGGACAAGTTGTCTAGTGTGAAAAATAAACATCACTGCGTTCTGAAATTTAAAATATTATTTTAGTACATATTTTAGTAATATACACAGCAAATTTCAGATAAATATATGCATAAATAAACAAATTATGAGATTTTATGCCATGTATTGTATCATTTTTTTCTTACGGCGCATGGATTATATACGTGAAAGTGTAATATAAACAGCGTCAAGTTTTATCTTTGCTGAAAATGAAGCTGGATTGAGTCCGACTTAAATTTAGGAATTTCATTGAAACACATTCTTTATTAATCCATAAATTCAGTTGATAGGAACCATACAGGCACTTTTTCCTTTAGAATTTTAACACATACGATGAAATTTCATTAAGATTTATTAGTAAGTTTCAATTTGTGACAATATTACAGTTACACCATTCAACAAACTTCACCAGAAAATTTTTTATGGTTGCGGTCTACTGTGACAAAGCGTCTTTTGCTATTAACATTTGTTGTACATGTATTTGTAAATGTAAATGTTTTGTCCTTCAAAGATTCCCACATAGTCAAAACACAAGTTTTCTGGGAAAAAGAAATCGCTAAGAAAACTCCTATTTCATTATATATATTAAGATATGGTGATATTTTTTTAATCTTTTTTTGACAAAATTGTCTTTTTCAACTAATAATTTCTAATCCCAAAAAAAATATATTACAACATCACTGTATATTCTTTATTGTACGTGAGTATTTGCTCTCAACAGGTGCGAGAGTCGAAATCGGGTATAAAACGAAATCGCGTATTTTTCGTGTGTTGTGTTTACCACTTTCCCATTATCAAATGCTGCCAGAACTGTTACTTGCCAAAAATTAACAAATATGCCTTAAAATTTTTACAAACACTACAAAATTGATTGTATAATTTCTAAAAACAAATAATTTTATTTCCAAATCTTATGTATTTAAAACTTTTATTTTGCAATTCACAAACTTGTGAAATTCTTAAAGAAATTAAACGAAACGCCTGGGTTTTTTGAAAAATATATGCGTCCCGTAGTGAAATATAAACTACCCCGTGCACATTAGAGAGCTGTATAATAAAATCTTTATTTTTGCCATTATATATTTTATCAAAAAAATTATCATGCACTTAAATATGATGAATAAACAATTACTGAAATTTTCAGCTTAGTGCGCCCATTACTTTTTGAGAAAAACGCGTTGTCCACGATTTTACGGGACATCCCTCGTACATGTAACTGTAATATCTTAATAAAAAAAAAAATGTTTTTTTGAATCTTTCATTTTTTCATTTAAAAAAAAATAATTTGTAGAAAACTATGCTTGCATTATTATTTAAAATTTTAATTGGTTTGTACTTATATGCATGTAAATATGAGCATCAAATTTTCAAATATTGCACTTATTAAGCAATGTAGAAATATTAAATTTTGTGATTGTATGTCTATCAATTTTTTTCAAGCCAAGGGGGTTATTTTATCATCTTATATAATGAGAGTAAAGTAATATAAAGAAAACTTTAAGGATACTTTATGCATCTTTGAAGAAAAAGGGGTATTCCCATGTAAATTGATGTTATTGTAAACTTTACAATGTCAGAGGGTTTTATTGAAAAATGCAATGATTGTATAAATATTAATGCACAAACAATTCAGTTGATAGGTAACATGCATACAGATCATCTTTTTCTCTTTAGAATTTTAACACAGTAGAGTCGAACTGAAATTTCATTATGATTCTGTAATCAATAAGTTTCAATTTGTGAAACTTTCAAACGTACATATACAGTTACAGGTTCCAGTTAAATAACCTTTTTGAACACTTCACCAGAATTCTTCAATTTTTTCATCCTTGGTTGCTATAAAGAAACGTACTGTGTTACAAATTTCCAAGACTTGGATTAGATAGCTAGAACATTTGTTGTACATGTTATTTGTAAATGTAAAAGTTTTGTCCTTAGCAAAGATTGACCCACATAGTCAAAACACAAGTTTTCTGGGAAACAGGTAGAAATCTAAGGAACTCAAGGAGTCAATCTTCAGCAGAGCACTGTAATATTGTCAAGGAACTTATATATATTCAAGATGGTTCGTGGACTAATATTTGTTTAATCTTATTTATTGACAAAATTGACTAACTTTTTCAACTAATATTATTTCTAATCCAAAAAAAAATATATTAACTAGAAACAGATTACTGTATATTCTTTATTGTACGTGAGTATTTAATATCTCAAGATGGCTTTAAGATGTCAAATCGCCAGAACAATACTTTATGAGTGGTCATTTGATCAATTGTCAAGAGAATTTATGTGGATTTCAGCACCATAAAAATAATAGAGTAATTATTTTTACTGATGATTCTTGTGAAATAATGCATTGAATTCCTAGCGTACATTTAGGAATCTACAGTTACAAAGCCCTGTGAAGCACAGCTTTATTAACTTCTTTTAAGAGATCATTTCTCTGAAGTTTCTTCTCTTTGCAAACTTTTGGGATCAATCATTTTAGCTGAAGTGCCTTTCTCATTTTCATCACTTTCATGGTAAGATTGTATATAACATTAAAAAATAGTAAACAAAATTCCATATTTCATATTAAGAGGCAAAAAATGCACAGAACAAAAAACGAAAAAACAAAAAGACAGAAATCAGCTGTTATAAGGTTTTATGACACAAGCAACGTGACTAACTCTGCATAACATGTATATCTGACTGAGGCAGAATGTTAAAGTCAAAGAAGTTAATCTGTTTGGTAATATCTATTGTTTGCATGATTAAATCCTTGCATCTGTAAACTTTCATGCTAATTTATAGTACATGTACATGAAAATGTATATTTATCATTTCTGTCTCTTTAGTAAAAACTATATTTTGCATGTACAGTTGAACTTGAGTATCTCAAATACCATGCATGGATATGTCAAAGTGTCAATTGAAAGTCAATACCAATTATTATTTGAGATGTCGACCCTTGATATCGTGAATACTTAGATATCCCAAAGTTTACTCTCTGTCCCATTGAGTTCAAGAGAACGAGACTTGGTCGTATTATTTCAAGAATTATCCTTGTGTATTGAGGTAAATTGTCTTGGAAGCTTTTTCCTTTCTTTTGTACATTTGTAGTGCTCTTCATCAGTCAAACCTTATTACCTCAGGCTAAATAGGACGGAGAAAAAACTTCAAAGATATCTGAGGATTGAGATATCCAAGGTTAAAGTGGTTAGGACTACCAAATTACTTTGACATGAACATGTTATCAGTGTTTGAGTAACGACAGGTTAACTACATTAGTTTTAATAGTGGATACTGTTAGCACGGTTAGGAAAACAAAACTAAATTTTCTGAAATTTTAGTTTTCACAATAGGTTTGGTGCCTTTTTTTTTAGTAAAACCATGAAATAAATCTTTCAATTAATAACTAACATAAAAGTGAAATGTATCTGTTCTCTATTCTTTAATACAACACTGTTTCTCCTTTTCAAATCTTTTTAACTACATAATTCTGCTAATTCTACTAATGTTACTGTCAGAGTTCCCTTGAAAGATTGAATGAGTGGTCCAGCATCCCTCTTTTAGACTAAGGTGTATCCTCCCATTTTGAGGTGTCTACCATTTTGTTTTGTAGTGGAGTATCAATGTAGCGGCCATAACGGAGGTTCCCCCTGTTGCTTTCCTCCCTAACTTCATTGTCCAGAGGAAAGTCCTCCGACCCTTCAGGTATCAGACCGGGGGGACAATACTGGTAAGTCACCTGTTCAAACTCCATGGATTTCATACCATAATTTTATATTCAGTCACTCTGTAATGTATCTAAGAAGGGAATAAATTTTAGCTTCATAAATATATCAATGATGTTTACATTAAGAGGGCTGGGTGGTCATGGCCATTTTCAGACTATTGATCTCCTTTAGAAGAACTCCATATAATTGTATTCAAAAATAATCAAATTTTTAAATTAAAATTTATGAATTTTTTTCTTTGCCATATGATAGTTGATAGCTTAAGATATCGTATCTTAAAAATTAAGTTATATCTGATGGTTAATTTGTTGACCCCCAGCCTCCTTAATTTACTGTTTTCATTTGAAACAGAATGTACTGGATTTATATCTATCCCTCAGGCAGGAAAACTTGCCCAGGAGAGAGGATGGGCTATCAACATTGGGGGAGGATTTCACCACTGCTCGGCAGACCGTGGAGGGGGGTTCTGTGCCTACGCTGACATCACCCTGTCTATCAAGTTCATGTTTGACCGACTTGAGGGGATAGCTAAGATCCTTATTATAGATCTAGATGCTCATCAGGTAGATAGGACTGTCCAAATCTAGTATTTCTAGCTTTGGACAATAGGTGTAACGGAGAGTGGCAGAGTTAACCCCCTTTGTTCATTTTCCCTCAGTGTTCAACTTCAAGCATATATTGACTCAATTCATTGATCTTCCTGGGGTTGCAATGAATATTTTCTTTTTATGATAAAGTATAATATGCAGTGTGCAGTATCTTTTCTATAAATATAATTATAAACTGTAAAATTGCCGATCTCATTAATTTATGATTTTTTTTCCATCTTCAGGGAAATGGTCATGAGCGGGATTTCATGAATGATGAACGAGTTTACATAATGGATGTATATAACAGAGGAATCTACCCTCATGATGGCTTTGCAAAACGTAATGCTAATGTTAAACCCAATGCTAAATAAACTCCACAAAGTATAGAATTGTTGCATAAAAAATCTTAAGAAAAATAATGAAGATTCTAGAGAAATTACATGCATATAAATTACATGCATATTAAATTAATGTGTGAAATCAGGGATAATATGTGCACAGTTAGTATATGTACAATATATCATGTGTTTACAGGAGCTATAAAAAGGAAAGTGGAACTGTCTCACTTCACTGATGATACAACCTACCTAGCTCTTGTGGACAGGTGAGAATCTTCTTGTTTACCTTTATAGCTCAGCTGATACAAAGATTTAGATGAGATTCTATGATCAGAATCTGTGTGTTGCCTGTCGCCATTCAATTTGTCAGCTGAACAGCTGTCTGTGTTACAACATGTTGAAGATCTATTGTTTACCAATGTTTTACAATTCATAATAAAACACATATAGTGATCATAGTATAAAAGATAGTTTTTTCAATGTTAATATATGAGTTGCGTCAAGCGAAAAGGGACCTTCGTGACATAAACGTAATTACGTCACAATAGCGCTTTAAAGACATGACGTCGCGCCGGTGTGTTTGTCGATAAAAAAGATTCATACGATAAAGCAAAACAAAAATTTATTTACGTAATACATATGTTAAAAAATAGGCACGCCTGTAACTGTCCGAAAAAAAATATTGTACAATGTCGTCAATTTATAGATTTACTGGTTATTTTTCCCAAATGGAGTATCAACTAATTTAATTTTTGATAGTTCATGAATGGCCTTATTCATGAGAAGTAAAAAATGTTCATGAACAAATCCATGTACGTGTATACCCCAGTAAGCTCTGAAGAAAATCGCATCATTGGCATTTCTGGCTGAGCTCCAGACTCTACAGATAAGTGGTCTCCTGCATTTATTTCAATGTGTTTTTTTTTTCGTTTTTTTTTGGGGGGGGTTACATATTACATATATTCCAGATTGCATTTTGTCAATACATAGTAGGAAAAACACATGAATGCAGCAGCTAGGAAATTGTCTGTAGCAATGTCATAAAGGATGAAGTGACGGACGTCTGTATCTTCTCATCAACACCGTCACCTTTGGCGCAGCACTCTGAGGTTTGAAAACTGACGTAATGAAACGTGAAGATAATCAACAGTTGTCATTTTCAAAACGAATTTGAGGTCTTGTATTCATTGCCTAAATTTATTGAAATAAATTAAAATAAACACACTTGGGTTATGCATGCTAACTTCAAGTCGAAAATTAAGAGCGATGATCTAAAGTCGGACTATATGTACATTAGTCTTACCGGTATTTTCTGATTTGAAGTCTCCTAATTATGTTTAAGGCAAATACAGTAGTTCCAGACATTTTGAGCTTTTAATCTTGCATAGTATTGTTTAAATAAATGGTTTATTCCCCCCCCCCCACACACACACATTCAACACACCTTTTTTTTTGGATGTGCTTATGTTCGTTTTATATTAGCGGGGTACTACGAAAAGGGAAGCTTTTCAACGATTAATTTCGATTTTTTTTTTCGCTATTCTCTCACTTGATTTTTTTGTGTAATTAATTTTTTTTTGTTTCGATTGTGCTTGTTCACTTTCGTTTTTATGTATTAATTTACTATCAATTCCTTTTTCTTTATTTTGACCATAGACACTTTGAAAATACAATGGTACATGCACCACCACCACCCTCCTTTCCTAAAAAAAAACATCGCTCCTATATTTGACCAATTTATTAAGTGCGGATCATTGCTTTGTAATCCACATCATCAGTCAAGTGGTGATGAATTAATTTGTTTTTCAAACAGTATCTCAATGGTTCATTTTCTTGCTCATACACTGTAGATGTTTTTGCAGAGGATCACGAGAATTTCATATTTGTAAGCTGTGCAACCCCTTTGTTAATGTCGCCATAGACCTATCTCAATTTATACTGCGATTGTGAAATCAATGATTATTTACACTTGTGCATGTTGTGACCTCTTAA
Organism: Saccostrea cuccullata; assembly: GCF_032062105.1. Taxonomy (NCBI): domain Eukaryota; kingdom Metazoa; phylum Mollusca; class Bivalvia; order Ostreida; family Ostreidae; genus Saccostrea; species Saccostrea cuccullata. The sequence goes on from NW_026925936.1 coordinate 77,941, forward strand.
TAATATCATCTGATGAATCCTTTTTTATCTCTGTAAAATAACGTACCTTTATAAAGCCCTTTCCCACAAATGAAGATGCTTTCTATATGTATCTGTTTACTGCATATGAATTTAAAAATATAATTTTTTTTCAATCAGGTATGAGAGAAATTTTGAAATTTCTATTTTAAGAATTACCTGCCCTGTCACAACCTAACTTTACGAATAAAAAGTTGATTAAAAAAAATTAGCTACGTTTTGTAAATAATATCCCATAATCATCATTAATTCGTGCACGTGACTTTAATTTTTTTTCTTTCTTTCTTTTTTTTGGGGGGGGGGGGGATGAGCTCCTCGAATGGCTTGTATATGTTTGAATGGAGTAAAGCAGAGTCAGCCGAGGATTGTCGAATGTACACATTATGCATAAAATAATGATGTCAGAGAATAAATTTAAAGAAATTTGTTCCGATGACAGTGTGTATACGTATATTTTATTGTTTGGATTTTCAGGGATGAGGCCCATGCATTTTAAACCATTTATTGTTCTCATTGATACAGCTGAATATGAATTAAACCGATTATTTACATGTACATGTATGTAACTGTGTATCAACTGTTTAGATTGTACAGTTAGAATGTCATCCGGTACCAGTGATTTGGTCAATAAAATATTGCATGAAGCAACGTACTAACACGTAATTTGGTGGCACAAAAGAAAAGCTTTACATACTTTAATTATATATTAATGATTTTTGTATACTCTAAAAGTATGAATTTAACGTCTGACTTTTAATTTGTCCGACTGATTGTTTTGCATCAAGTCTAGAAATATATACATTACTTGGGTATTTTTTATTGGTATTTTTAGTGCTGAACAAATTCAATTTCTTAATATTTTTAACATGAGAATAAAATACAACAGTTTCTCTTAACAAAATTGCACGACATACAATATTTATCTCTAGCAAAATTTAACCAATAGCAAGCACCGAAGTAACGTGTTTTAACTTTGTTCCAAGCACAACGTGCCGGGATCATTTTTGAAGACCTCCCCCCTCCCTGTTTCCCCATTGTACAAAAACGTTATTTCTTTAACTGATATATAATTAAGTCATAATTATTGATACAATACCGGTATATTTTATTTAATTTTAGTATCAAATGTGTGTACCGGTATATTTTATTTAATTTTAGCATCTTAAATCACTTTCATATAGGCAAGTTGCATCGTTAGAAGGGGGATAAAACAAACACGTTTAATCTTATTTGAATTTGGGGATATTCCACATTTCAATATAATTTTCAATTGAAATAAAATAAAAGGACATCGTTTTTGAAAGAAGTATGAAATAATTGATAAGTGAAAAATATAACAATGCCTGAAAGTTGCATACCACCCATCCTCTAAAAAACATTCAGGGAAGTACAACTATGTCATTTTCATAAAAAATACATGTAGGTACTGGCTAAGGGTTTTTTCTTTTGTTTTTTGTTTTTTTGTGGAGGTGGGTTTGCTGATTATAGCGAAAGGGAAATAACAATACTTTGACTGGGATTTATCCTTAAAGACCTTACCACATGAACATGATTATTCAATTTACTCCCTTGCAAGCAATTGTAAATGCTCAGTCATTTCTGTGAATAAACTGTTATTTCTCTCTTGGAAAATATCCGTGTTGTTACGAATGCCTTGCGAGATAACTTCAGAGTAGGAACTTGTTTGGTTTTGTATGGTCAGAGGTCTAACCCCTTGTAAAGGATCCTTTCAAATATCAATTTTTCAGAGATTAAAGCATGCTTATGTTCATGTTGTGAGATGGTGTCGTTGAATATATTCTTTGAAATGTACAACTTAGATGTACTTTATTATTTCGATATTGGCCTACATATAGATAATATTATGGGTTTTTTTTCATCAGCCTTATCGCTATTTTACAATGTATACGATCAAATAAATGCTAAAATTTGAGGAAATAGATATTGAAGAAACCTAATACATGTAGAAAAAATAATTTCTAACTAATACAAAAGAGTTATTTAGTAATGATAACGTTCCAAATATCAATAACGTTATGTGACGTTATTCAACGTTTTATAGCGTTATCTTGTTAAAATCGCATTGCTTTTATCTTGAGTTGTAATAAGAATTTAGAAGGTATATAATAAAAAATTTGGTATCAAAATATTCAGAAAAACTAGCTCTATCAGAATCAGTAAAAAAACTATTTTCGAAAATTTTGTCACAAAGGTCCCTTTTCGCTTGACACAACTCATATGAATAATTTATGGAGAGATTTTATACATATTATTAAATTAATTTTATATGAGCAGTCGTAATTATTGCAGGATAATTTACTCTTGACATGGATGATGTACAGTTGAACTTTGATATCTCGAACTCTGAAATCTCGAATACCATAGATATGTCAAAATGAATTGCAAGTCCCAACATCTGATTCTTGAATTATTTTACTCTGGGTATCTTGAATCCCCATTTATCTCGAAGTTTATGCTTGGTCTAAAACTAAATACAATCCAATTGAGTTTTTATGATAATGAGATTTGACTATATTTATTTTGGCAGTGTAGCAACAACTTTTTCTCCCTATATTAACAAACAAAGCCTGACTTTTCAGACACACTTCTGAGGCCTTAGAGGAGTTCCAGCCTGATGCTGTGATCTACAATGCAGGGACAGATATACTGGAAGGAGACCCCTTAGGGAACCTCTCAATTTCGGCTCAGGTTTGGAATGTTCTAATTTTTCTAATATATACACATTGCCTTATTTTATTCAATACATTACTGAAGTTCAAAAAAAGAACAGTTGTGAATTTCATCACTGCTTACAATGAGCTACTTTTTGTCTTGGTAAATTTTATTAAAAGATAAAAAGGTTACCTATAATAAATAGTATATTCCTATAAACTGTATCCCTGAAAATTAAGCATGATATTTTTAGGGAATTATTGAAAGGGATAGACTTGTGTTCAGTCATGTACGAAGTCGAAATATTCCCATTTTTATGGTGACTAGTGGAGGATATCAACGAAGCACTGCACGGATCATTGCAGACTCCATCCTTAATCTTAAACAGCTGGGACTAATCGGCTGCAAGGAGGCAGAAAATGCCCCAAAACCTCGTATGTAGCCATGTGTTTGGATATTTAAATGGCCTTCAATTTTTAAGAAATTATTAGTTTGTTGTTTTTTTAAACTACTTAAAGAGAAATATTTTCACATTTTTTTCTAAATGTAAATCCTATATATAAGTTTTATTTTAATTTCTTCCATTTTATTTGTAGTATTTGTTGTTATTTGTTGTGACTGTATGCTAAAGATAAAAAGCACAAACGAAAAAATTAAATGATGCATGAATTGATGTATGTTTTGTGAGAGATTTTGAATAGAAATGCCATAAATAGTAAATTCCTAGAATTTAAAGAAATTGTATGCTTCTATTGGTGCAACAACTTTGTGCCGTTTTACATGTACCTGTACACATTTTATGTCATTTCTATAAAATTGAAAATACTACAGTTATGTTTAATTGCATTATTCAGTTGATCTGTATTAAACTCATTTTTTTAAGTTTGTGTTTTTTATCGGTATGTTAGATTGAATTTTATTTTTAAAGCAAACATCTAAGAAACTTTAGATAACAGTAATAATATTGTATGATTAAGCTTGTACAAACATTTATCCCGGTAATTGCTTTTGTAGCTTTCTGTATTTACCAAAATTAATTTTGTGTTTCAGCAAAAAAGTTTTTTTAGTTATATCTAATGTCTACAGATCATAAAAATAAGGTAAAGTTGTTTTCAAGTGATTAATGATTCAAATGTTTTTGTGTACTCATACAATGTATTCTGCATGCATGATTTATATTAAGTTGTGTTTATATTGAGGGTAAGATTTTTATTTGACATGTAAACATTTCAATTCAATATCTTTAGCAGGTATATTTCATTTGGAAATCCCTGTTCTTAAAATTGTTTGCATTAAATGCTTTAAAGTTAAGTGGCCTAATTTCTTACATATACACCTGTACATGTATGTATTCTGAATGAAGAATTTGAATACTCTATTTCTTATTTTTGTTACAAAATTCTACAAAACTTTGACAAATTGAGAAATTACCCATCATTATAAAGTGTACAGAAATGTCTGGATTCCTATTTATCTTGAAAATGTGTCAGATCCAGATGTGGCTTTTTGCATGACAATTCGGTCAAGCTAAATGATCACAATATGTTTTTTTAATTGAAGTCCGAGTAGCATAAAATTGGTCTATGAAAAGGCAAAAACAGAAAACAAGTGATTTGTCGAATGATGCTACAAAATATTTATTACATATTGTGCTTTTAAGATCACCAAATGTCCACTACCCTGATATAACCTATAATACTATTGTTTCACCTTGACACAGATAAGTTACAATGCTTTTTGTTCCTTATGCTCCAGGGATAAGAATTCCTAGGAGTCAGAGTGAAGGATTCCTGGCCAGAATAAAAAGAAACTGTCAATCACAACCAGAGACCAATCCAATTGAAGCAAATTCAGGGGGATGCTCCTCATTGGCTGAAAGTTGAAGGAAGGATATGGATCTATGAACACACTGTGATATTAATTTTATTTTATCTTGATCTCATGTTTTAATATATGTTTTCTCATTGAAGAGCTATATCATTTTCAAAAATTGTAATGGTTATATTCTAGACAAGAGAACTTTTCATATGTTGTGAAATGTAAATTGCATATATGCTCCATGTGTCAGTGAATTTATGCCCAAAGACTTTTGTTTTTGTTTCCTGTTTTAACATGAACCATTCCACACCAGTGCTGAAAAACTCATACATTGATTTTGAAATGTTGATGTTGACAGATGTATTGTGCAATATTAAGTTTCCATGATCATATAGATTGTATGTTACACTAGTTTTTAAAGAAAGAATTATATTAAAAAGAGTCGATTAACAATGTTTGTTTGTTAGCCAGTTTGACCAATTGTTTTATTACAGTGTACATATTATAATTTCACTGCTTACATTGAATTTAATGTATATATATTTTAGGTCCATTATCTTATCAAAGTTCAGTGAAAATAAAAGCCTGGTACATGTACTACTTGGCACATACAGTATTAAAATAATATCACAGGGGGGAAATGTTATGTTTAAGTAATGTAAAAGTAAATGGTTATCTAGCATAAAAAAGAGTTTAGAATTAGAATTACAATCCAATACATGTATTATTATACTAGAGTTTCCTAATGTGACAGGTAAATGCCCAGCAAAACATATAAGCTCTAAAATGTATGTAAAGTGTGAAAAAGAAACAAGTATGGGATTGTGTTTGCCTATGTACGTGTAATATTTCATGCATGCTGAACAAAAGTTAATTACATATTGTACTCATAAGACACTATTCTGTTGCTAACCAAGAATTTATAATACCGGTAAATAAAATATATAAGGTCAAGTAAATTGTTTGCTTTTATACATATGTTTGTATAATAATGAATCATACCATATACAAACATATTACATCATTCAAGTGTTAAAATTAATAACCAATTGTTCAAAAGTTGTGGCTAAGGTGATTATTGTTAATAAATACAAAATTCTGAAAAATTGGGTCAAACGAAGGTCAGGAGGTCATAAAATTGTTGGCCCAGTGTATCCAAAGAAAAGTCTTGTCAAACCAATATACATATATGTGTGAAATATGGAAACCCTAGCTCTTAGCTACCAATCAAGTTATTTGTTAGGTTAAATTTTTTGCAAACAACCAGACACATAGCGGGACAGACAGATGGACAGACCAAAAGAATATATGCCCCCAAATATGAATAATGGAGGCATGAAACAAAATTATGGCTTGATAATCCTAAACTTCACAGTGTGATTTTGAGGATCTGTTCATTCACATCTTTTAACAGTTTTTAGCTCACCTAAGCCGAAGGCTCAAGTGAGCTTTTCCACTTTTTGTCCGTCATCCACCCGTCCGTCTATTAACTTTTCACATTTTTGACTTCTTCTCATAAACCATTAGGCCAATTTTAACCAAACTTGGTACAAAGCATCCTCAGGTGAAGGGGAGTTTTAATTGTTAAAATGAAGGGTCAAGACTCCTCACAAGGAGAGATAATCAAGAAAAGACAAAAATAGGGTAGGGTCAATAAAAAAATCTTCTTCTCAAGAACCACAGGGCCAGAAAAGCTGAAACTTATGTGGAAGCATCCTGGGGTAGTGTAGATTCTAAACTGTTCAAATCTTGACCCCTGGGGGGTGAGCGAGGCCACTGTAGGAAATCAAAGTTTTACATAGAAATATGTAGGAAAAAACTTGAAAAATCTTCTTCTCAAGAACCACCGGGGTGGGAGCATCCTGGGGTAGTATAGATTCTAAATTGTTCAAATCATGACCCCCGGGGGTTGGGCGGGGCCACAATAGGGAATCGAAGTTTTACATAGAAATATATAGGAAAAAACTTTTAAAATATTCTTCTCAAGAACCACTGGGCCAGAAAAGCTGAAACTTATTTGGAAGCATCCCGAGGTAGTGTAGATTCTAAATTGTTCAAATCATGACCACCAGAGGTTGGGCAGGGCCACAATAGGTTATCAAAGTTTTACATAAAAATATATAGGAAAAAAATTTAAAAAGTCTTCTTCTAAAGAACTACTGGGCCAGAAAAGCTGAAACTTATATGGAGCATCCAGGAGTAGTGTAGATTCTAAATTTTTAAAATTGTGACCCCCGTTGAAATCCCGTTACTCTGATCATACTTGACTATCAGTGAAGAATGAAACGCATTGTAAAATCACTAGTTTTCAGAGGGTCAAACATTCAAGGTTTGAGAAATTTTATGAGTTTGTGAAGGTTTAATTTTGTGATTGAACAAATTGTTGCATAATTGCATCATACATTTTGTGGTTAACATGAATTATTGAATCTTTTCATCATGAGCTCGTAAATAAATTAAAAAAAAAGAACCCTCCGTAAGACAATCAGCGATTTCATGGAATATACCAAAAAAGCATCAGCATTCATACTGGAAAAGTCAGGTACTTGTAAATATAGGACCGACTGATTGTTGCCCATGTCAGTTTCCATTTTAGATTGATTAATTGTATGTTGTTTAACATCCCTTGAGAATGTTCCACTCACATGGAAACGCCACAACTTGCCAGTGGAGAGCTGCAAATTTGTCCTGTACTCAGCACTTATGGCCTTTGAGCAGTGAGGGATCTTTTTTATGCCAGCATCTACTGCGACACGGGACCTCCGTTTATACGCTTTCCCTGTCCCACAGTGGGATTCGAATCCGCAACGTACGGATCAACTCCTTACTTTGCGAAACTAGAGCAGATCCTCTAACCACTGCACCATGGGTTGACATTAGAAAGGTAGACTTCTGACAAAAGCTAAAGATCCAACCTTACCGAGAAATTCTTCTACTATCCTTCTCTGGTGACTTTCAAAAGTATACTCGGAAAAGTCATTCAACTTCTTGCAGTTCGTTGAACATGTCCTTCAAACAAACTCAAATGCTTGAAATATACCATAATGCATGGATAGGCATTCATCAAATTATTGGAAAGAATCATTAAAAGTAAGACATGGTTTACTGTTTATTATTATTTTTCTCTCGAGATTTGTCAGCAAGTGTTTCAGACATGAATTTTGCTTCAAGGATAAAAAAAAGCTATGTTCTATTACAAGATATAAATGTACATACTGTTTGCAGTTCAACATGCAGTGTAAGTATTTTATGGTATCTTTGATACATCTAGTCACATGATCAGAAGACTTTACAAAAATATTAATGATTTAATCCATAACTTTTGTTGCCTTATATGAACTTTAATTACCATTGTAGTTTTCTTCCTCTTTTCTTTAAATTTTTGTGTTATGGGGTAGAGTAACTTTTTCTTGGAAACAAATGATACATAAAACTTCACAATGAGGTCCAATGGATATACATGTAATATGAACTCTCAGGTTGATACAAATGTGAATGTTGATAATGCTTGCATGGATGAATTCTAGTGAAACCTAAGTCCTACCAACAGAGGGACGTGCGTAATTAGCGATGATTTACATACATAATGCAATGAATGTAAAAATATGGTTAATCACTTAATGATTTAGACAATATTTAATCATGGACAAAATAATCTTATGACTTAACCAACAATAAATAATGGAACAGTTCTATGGGAGTACCAATAATTGCCACCAACACAGTGACAATGAAGATTCCATCATCATTGTATGTTGTAATATTATGTTTACACAGCTATCACTTTCAATCAACTGTATGAAATAAAAGAAACTTTAGAGTGCGGTTGAAAGATGGAATTCATTGCTCAAGAAATGGCCATCAAAGTTGAAGCATTCATTGGCAATAAGATATAGTAGCCAAAAGTAAAGCAAAAATGCTGCCCTTTTTTACTTCTCAACATTTCAGTAAAACTTGATGATTTCAATATATAACCAAGTTTATTGATAACCCATAAAGAAAATACATGTATGAAAACATAAAATAAAGCAGCAATCATTGGCACTCGCTCATAGAACTAGATTAAAAATTCCTCTAATGGCCCTAAGACAAACATTCCTCTAGTGTCTAGTGAGGGGCTTCATTCCCCTCCCCCTCCCTCTTTTTCCGTGGATCCGTTCACCACTACGGGAGCTCCACTAGAACCATTCACTGGCGTCTTCCCTTTCGTGGGCTCTTCTTCTGCTTCATCATCATCTTCTTCTGCTGCCTCTTCATCCTCACCATCTTCAATCACCTCAACACCATCATCTGAACAAATAAACAAAATTTATTTTTGAGGCTCTTATATATGCCTTAAGTATGCACTTTAAGTATGGTGGAATATATTTTGGTGGAAAATTTATGACCTTAGACATACTGTAGATAACCAAATTTTCGCGCCACCTTTTTTTTAGCAAGACATATCTCTTTTTTAGCAAGACATAATTTTCAAGAATCGTTGTTTTTCCTCTAAATAATCATAAGGAATACTTTTATATGGGAGAATGAAATTTTTGCGAGCTCATTGTCTCCCGGATTACATGAAAATAAAGTTCTTGCAGATAAAAAGTGTACAGTAGCATAAATAACACGTAATACCGCATTTAAAAAAATTTACAGGACTTTATTTGGGGTGTACATTAACTGTACAATGTTTGACAGAGATTGATTTTTCAGAAAATTAGTGCAGATTTGATTTAGCCTTTTCTAAATGTGCTTAAAATGAATACACATATACAAGCATAAAACTGTCAGCAGATCTGAAAATGCTTTCCATGAAAGGTGCTAAATTCATTAGGATGTGTTGACAATGATCTAGATTTAATCATTTAACTGGTGCCCTACCTTCATCATCTCCTCCCACAGAGTCTAGAGTCTCAAATTCTTCCTCATCATCTTCAACTTCATACACTTCTTCACCTACAAATCAATAGTTATACTGTTTTGACAATTCCAACAATAATTTCTTCATCAAAGGCTTTTAAAAAAAAAAAATTCCTCTCTTACCAAGATTTCTACAAATGAAAATGTTTCAGTAAAATATCCAAGTAATTTATGTTAAAATAAATATATCTAATTTTCTTTGTAATTAAAATGAATAAGTGTTTTCCACTGAAAACAGTTCAAAATGCACACTTGTTACATTAATTAGACAATGTATGGTACTCACTATGTGACCTCATACATTGTATGATCATAATGTTGTCACAGTTTTGGGTCTAAAAATGAAGGTTCTGGAGTGAAAACAGAAATACATTCAATAGTGGAATTCAAACATTGTTGGTTTCTGATGAAATTCTTACTTGGCAAGTGGGCAATATTGATTGTATACTGCTTAACGTCCCTCTCAAGAATTTTTCACTCATATGGAGACGCCACCACTTGCCACTCATATGGAGACGACACCACTTGCCATTAGAGAGCTGCAAATTTTGTCCTATACTTGGCACTCAGGGCCATTGAGCAGGAAGGGATCTTTTTGTGCCAGCACCTACTGCGACATGTGACCTTTGTTTATACAGTCTCATCCGAAGGACCGGTCTCAAAGTCCCACAGTGGGATTCTAACCTGCGACGTAAGGATCAACTCCTTACTTCGCGACTCTAGAGCAGACGCTCTAACCACTGTGCCACGTGGGCGACATGGCAAATGGGGAAATAACATCCTTAAGAGTTGGTTACCCACAGACAAAATTACTAGATTCGAGAGTAGGCAAGTGGTTATTTACAACCCCTCAGAAATTTCTTTAAAAAAAATTACCATCTTCATCATCTTCATCTAGCACCACCACCGAGTCATCTCATTCTGTGTGAAATAGACGAGGTAATGTTAATTCCAACAAGGTCACCTCTAATAAGGTTTGATAATATAATAATTATTATAAAATGTGATGTTCAAATACAATGGTTGTGATGATATCAGATTCTGTTCTGAACTTAGATTCCTATGCATGCCTTTGACATTGATCACTGTAAAAAACCTTATCATTAATAATAGAGAGTTTTCAATACTTATTAAAATGTAATTAAGTGGACCTTTCTGACACATGTTTACTTCACTTACTTGTCTTTGGAGACAGCGGGTTATCGAAGTCTGTAAGAAGCATCTTCCCTCCATGGCGTCCTGTCTCAGTGATCCTCGCGTGACTGTGTTTGTGGGGGACGGAATCAAGTACATGAAGGAACACAAGGGACAGTTTGATGTCATCATCACTGATGCTCCAGATCCCATTGGTAGGTCACAAAATGATAAAATTCTCATTGTAATGTATGAAAGTCATAAATATTACAAACCCTCATATATAATGTATTTATAAAAAAAAAAACACACAGAATTTATAATTCATTTCATGTTTTAATAAAAAAAAAAAGTGTCAGTCATGCTGAAATTTTACAAATCTTGGACATGCAATACTGACTAGAATTTAATACACTGTCTAAGCTATTTAAAAACACAAGTAGATGTACATCATGTACAATGTGCTATATTGCTTATAATATTTTGTTATCATATACACTGTTAAGCCAGATAGTTTTTTCCTGTCAGCAACAGATTTCTTTTCCTCACAGGAAGATTTTACTTGCTAAGAGCCTACATGATTTATGATTAGATTAAAGGTCAAAATCATTTGTAAACAATTTGTAGATTGATATTTGATTTGCAAGTAGTTTAATATTATTGGAATATCTTTAAAAAGTTAGCATGGCAATTCAGACTTTTTGCACTTTGCTTCAGAGTCCTGGAGTGTTCCTCATTATACTCCCGCTCTGAAAGAGAGGGAGGGTATACTGTTTTACCCTTGTGTGTCTGTCTGTCTAGCTGTCTTTCTGTCCGTCCATAACAAATTTTAATCGCAGTCTTCTCAGCAACTACTCATCGCAAATGCTTGAAATTTTAACACAATCTTCTCTTAGGCATGCCATACGGTGGGATACATTTTTGGTCTAATCCAATGTCAACTTCCTGTTTGTTTATGCATCTGTCCGTTTCATGCATAACAAATTTTTCATTGCAGTTTTCTTATCAACTAATCATAGCAGATGCTTGAAATTTTGTTGAGGCATGCCATATGGTGGGATTTATTTTTATAGGAATCTGATGTCAACTTTCTGTTTGTCTGTGTATCTGTCCATAATGGAACTTTTGTTTATTAACATGATAGTGTTTATTCGCATCAGAGCGGGGGTATTCCTAGTGAGCATTGGCTCACAGATTTCTTGTTTTTAATGCCTATCGGAGATGATAAAATTTAGAATCTGAAAAATGAAAATGCCTTAAAGCTATCTACCGGTATGTCCCTTCCCATGAAAATAAGAAGGCATTACTCTTATTTAAACCTGATGTACAACTGTCTGCATTGTTCCTTTGATTTTGAAAACCATCTGGATTGGGAAGATCGTTGCTTTTGCCTAATATGGGTCAGGTTTTTTTTAGATGATATATTTTTAAAAAATGCCATTTCAGGTGCAGCAGCAGGGCTGTATGAGGAGTCATATTATGCTAGTATGAAGGCAGCTCTACGTACAAATGGAATCATCTGCTGTCAAGGTTAGACCTAGTCACAAGTCTGTAGTGTTTAACTTAAGTTGTCAAAATTGCAAAATGTGCACTTTAGAATAACTCTTAAAGTATTTAAAAAGCATGAAGGGAAGAAGCAGCATCTAAACTAGCATTTGTTAAAGCATATACAGATGGATCAGTGTGCAGCTTTGGTTTTATTTATCTGGCATTAGAAATATATTGTAATCTGTGACTGGTGATTATAAAAGCATTCATAGATACAACTTATGAGCATGAAGCAAGACTCAATTCATGTATAATATACAAGGAAGTGGAATAAATGTAGTTACCTACAAAATTAAATCCCTACCAACTAATAATATTTGGGATATCCAAAAACATTGACAACCACCGGCTTGTTCATCCTTTACATAAAGGCTGAGAATGCAAAATTATTTCTCAAACAGTTTTATGTCCTTCCCTTGAACTGTGGTATTGTGTTCATTAATTAGGATAGATGTTACTCAAATTAAGCCATATGAAATACCTGGTAACTATTTTTGGTAAATTGTCTTCTCAGGTGAGAATCTGTACCTTGATCTACCACTGATTAAGAAGCTGATGGGAATCTGTAGACAGACTTTCCAGGTTGTGGGGTATGCCTACACACTGATTCCCACCTACACCGGCGGCCATATTGGATTTGTCCTCTCCAGCACCAGTCCGGTTAGACAAATTCTCTTCACACTTTGAATGAGAAATCATATTTATAGAATCAGACAGGTTTCATATTTGAGAAAAAAAAGCACTTTATCTGGTAAAGTTCAATGTCATGTCCTTATTAAAGGTCGTGCTTCAAGGTCAAACAAGTTTTTTCATCACTATCTTCATGTTTTTTTTTCTGAACAACTTGACTGATGTTTTAATAACCTTTGATTACTTTGATTTAAGGATGTTAAATTTAATGAACCAAGAAGGATTTACAGTGAGAGTGAGATCAAGAAGATGAAAATGAAGTATTACAACTCAGAAATTCATAAGGCATCATTTGTGATTCCACAATTTGCCAAGGAGGTGAGATGTTTAAATATATAAAGTTGCATTTAAAATGTAAATTTCTGTGTTTCATATTTCAATTGTTTGATGAAAAATTATTTCATATAAAAGCAGACTGAGATGAAATTATGGATATGTAAAATTGTAATATGATGAATTTTTCATCAACATTAATAAAACATTAATAAAAGGGAGGTTTGTCATAAGCTTTATGTAGCATATTGGATTGTTGTTATATTCTAAGAAGGCCTTGTGTATATGTTCACCATTTTTTAATTATATTTTTGGATCTAAAATGAAGATAAATTCACACTTCATGATAATTATCTACTCACAAAACCCCCCAAATATAGCAATCTTGTCACTGGCAGTATATGTCTGAGATAGCTTGAGCTATGACTTAATCCTGGACTGTATTTCAGGCCCTGGAACAGGTCTCCAATGGAGTTTCCGACACTTGATCAGCTGTTTTAACCTGAGTTGCCACTGCACTGATTACTGCATAATCTGAATGACCTTCTTGCACTCTTCCTGCACTCCAGTAACAATGTGTGTAGACAGATGAATTTCAATATACAGCAGTGACGATCAAGAGTTCAGTCCCTTGGCCAGTTTCTATGAATATTTAGTCTTTTTTTTTTTTTTTTTAACCTGATGGACAGTTTTAAAATAGATTTTATGTTAGTATACAGTTTGAATAAATACTCAGTCTATGTAAAAAGTATGGGCATTTTTATAATAGCAGTATTTTATCATGTCGATGATAAATTTTAAAACTTTATAAAATGCTAACAAAAACTGAACTTATTACAAGTTAAGCAATGGTATACATATGATAGTTTCAATTCAAATGAATTAAAATAATTGAAAATATATCTTCTAAATGAAGCTTAATAACTTCTATTTAGATGTGTTGGCTTTAACAAATATCACCCATGAATTGCTTTATTAATTTATTGTTTGTTTATATTGATATACATACATGTATAGTAAAAAAATACAACTGGTATCTCTGTACCTTGGCTTTCACTGTAGTCTTGCATTAATCATTAGCATATGAATTAGCATAGAGTATTATGTTCCATTCATATTTGTATTTCACACTGCCTGGAAATAGATAGACTTCAAACACCACACTTGTACAATTGTCCTCTGCATTGCTTTGTTGTTGTTGTTCATGTTTACTCAAAAGTTACAATGAGAAAAAAACAACTTTAATCCAGTATACAAACATTTCGAGATTCCAAATAGAATTACATATGCTCTAGAGCCAGCTACATTACAATGGGACATATTCTAACTGATTCTAACTGTGGTGAGGGCTTGTTTTGAGACACAGTTAGATTATTCTCTCTAGTGGTGTGCTTTGCATATATTTTACTTAACCTCTGCATCATTTATTGTAATTAATGCTCTGTTTCAATTTTCTGCTGTAGGAAAAGAGTGTTTTTTTTTTAATACAAAAACTATATTTATACATGCACAACAGCATCAAGCAATGGATGATATTTTTTAAAAGATAAAAAAATGTATTACCATAGTTGTTTTGTAATATTGATGTTCTTTAATCGGTACAGATACTTCATGATACTTTCAGTTCACAAAATAGGGCTACCATGTAGAACAATGCAAGTATCATTTATTTGTTAATACATGTATAACATTCCTAAATTTTATGTTATGCTTTAAATACAAAGTTCTTTCTGAAAACGCTATTGTTAATGATTCTCCATTATTTTTGAGATATGACTATTGTCCTTCTTATTTTATGTACCTGGTACAATTATATAGACCTTGAAAGTTGTTTTAGATAAATATACATATATGTATCATTTTGACTGTTATAAGATTGATAACAAATCAGTTGTTTATTATTTCCATACGAGTTAGTTTAAATAGATTTGAATATACATTCATGTTATCACATTTTTTCTATAGCTTCCTATGTCAGCCTGTTATAAGTCAACCCCATGTTATTTTTTATTAACCAGAAGTTAACTGAGAAGTGCTCTTGGATGCAGTGTTGAAAATGAAAATCATATTTTATATCATGTTATGATTTTTATGTTATCTGCAAAAAAAAAAACAAAAAAAAAAGATTTAAAAATAGTGTAAAAGAATATTTTTTTGGCAGAATTTAATATATGTTCAATGTATTGGGGGGAAAATGGAACTATGAATGCACAATTCCAATATTCATTCAAAAAGTATCTCTAAAAAGTATTTATTTTATTATAAATTAAAGAAGTAGGTCAAAGGCAAAAAAAAAAAAAAATGAAAAAAAAATCATGCCAGTATATTGCTGAACTTAAGTTGCTTTTTTTTCTCAAGAATTACTGCAGCACAATGCGAATAGATGTTGTATGTTTTGCTGGAGAATATTTCAAAAATCTACTGTTAGAGTTAATTTTCCTAATTTTTATCAGTAATAATTGTTTTATCTCATTGGACTTACATCAACACTGACCCTCAAACATTGACAAGGGCATTGCTCATCGTGTTTATAAATATTGCCGATATATATCTATATATTCATTGTGTTCATTTAAAAAAATATTTGAAGGGAGCAGCATGGTCTCTATTTTTTTTCAAATTGATGGTTGGGAGGGGATACTTTTCGCTTAATATGCTAATGATAAAACCTAAGAAAAATTCTAGATAAAAAATTATGTTTGTTTTGACAGTTACAGTATATAGGAAGACCTAAACATCAGTGTGTTTGAAAATTAATCTTTTCTGAATACATATCTTTCAAAATTATCCTAATGAAGAAGCAGTTGCTTTTTTTGTAAATTTTTCACTTTAATTTGCAGTTTATGGAGAAAATATGCTTAAATTACACTACAAAGTGCAGAATGATTATTCACTCTGTGT
Organism: Saccostrea cuccullata; assembly: GCF_032062105.1. Taxonomy (NCBI): domain Eukaryota; kingdom Metazoa; phylum Mollusca; class Bivalvia; order Ostreida; family Ostreidae; genus Saccostrea; species Saccostrea cuccullata. The sequence goes on from NW_026925936.1 coordinate 93,901, forward strand.
ATTGAAATCTAGTTTGGTTGTTGTGCAATATATATCTTCTATGGCAACTTAGTATACAATCCAGTGACCTTGTGATAGTCATACTAATTTTTACTAGTGCTATCTTTAGAATTTTTCTGATTGTTTGCTCACCATCCATTTACTTGCCTGTTAGATCTAGTTCCTTTCAGGTAGTGGACACTATTTTTGTTAGTGATTGATAATATATTGTGAGTCTATTGATTGTAAATCTTATCCTCTGTTAGATTACGTTTGGTCTATGAATTTTATTGATGCAATAAATATGCTATAATGTGTATTTTAGTTATTATTTGAAAGAGGGTTTGAACAAATAGTTGATTGTGGAATATATAGGTGTATATATTTTACCGGTAGCAGGATTCTTTTTTTAAGGTATTGCTTGGGTAAAGTCTTCTTGAAATCTGACTAAATATCTAATTAAGAGAAAACTACAAAGAAGTTTTATTTTTAGTAGCTTTAAAGCCATATATGGTGTATCTGAGTCAAAAAATAAAAATACAAGATAAATTATAGATTTACCAGATATTTGTTACATACCTCCGAATTAAAATTTTCACCGATTTTGAACTTAAATATCACCACAAGTCTTTAGTTAAATTGATTTTCAACTGTGTCTGATATTTTTATCCGAGTCGGAAATAAATCGGTTACTGTTTTAAGTCTGTGATATCTATGAAACGCGATTGATTTAAATTGTGTAATTTACAGGAAAGTCCTATCTTTATATAAAGTAACAAAACAAATAAAAAGATCTTTTAAATCTTAGTTTGTATGAACTTACAAAAAATACGCCATATATGACTTTAAAAAATTTCATATATTTGCAGTATTAATGGAACATGGGACCAGAAATTGACATTAAAGCAACTTATGTGTCCCTGTAAATGCAGTTCATGTTCAACTCCAGATGCATACATTTTAGCTTGAGAAATGTCCACCAAACATTTACAACTACTCTTAAGTCGACATCAAAAAGCTTCTTGAGCTTCTGATTGACAATATCTATGTTGTTTTTGGAGACCAGGTCTTCCAACAATCTATTGGAATTCCCAAGATTACGAATTGCACCCCATTATTAGCAGGCCTATTTTTGTATTCCTAAAAAGCAGAATTTGTGCACAATCTTATGCCTGAAAAGAAGAAAAGACTTGCTGTGGCCTTCAACTCGACATTTAAATATATTTAAGATGTACATGTATTGCCAATTTTAACAATTGTAATTTCCAATCTTATGTCGATCCCGCCGAAATATGCCCGAAAAATGGCCGACTCGGCGTTCAACAATATACAATCAATCAATATGTCGATACGATATATCCTGGTGAACTTGAGATATAAGATACAACAGTCTGACACATCTGTTTCATATTTGGATATTTTACTTGAAAAAGACGTTCATGGTAATCTAACAACCAATCTCTATGATAAACGTGATGACTTTAACTTTTCTATCGTCAACTTCCCTTACTTATGCAGCAATATACCTCATCATCTGCATACGGAGTTTATGTATTTCATTTGATTCGATTCGCAAAAGCATGCTCTATGTATGAACAATTTCTAAAACGAGGTAAATTTTTGAGAAACAAGTTGATGAAACAAGAACATTAGCAGTCTCCTTTAAAGTTATCATTTTGTAAGTTCTATGGTCGAAACAATGACCTTGTCAGTAAATACAATTTATCATTGAGTCAAATGCTGACTGACGTTTTTCATACTTATTGTTAGTCCATTACTTATACACTGAATTGACGACAGATTTTTTTGTTATTTCCCGATCATGACAAAGAGGACACGGTGGGTGTGACCGGTTGGTAAGGAAAGCTCATCTGATCCCACCTCTGATGTTTTGGAGATCCGTGTTTGCTCTGCTCCTATTTTATATTGTGTTATGGACTTTTGATCCTGAATACTGTTCGTAATCTCCGTATGTTTCATCAAAGGAAATCCAAACCTAGGATTCCATCTGAGACTCATACTTTTCTAGCCGAACAGAAACATTACTTTGTCCTTTCACGTTGTTCTGTGATACAGTTTCTAACAGAATATTAATCGACTTTGTCAATTTCTCAACTTACAGAAATAGTTAACGTTGTCCCAATATAATCCAGTAGATTACGAGGTTAAAATGAGCATTTATGAAGAAGCCTAAATCTAGACTTGCTGTTGCATGTTTTACTGTAGCTGTGATAGACTAGACTGTATCATTTTTCTCTTGTGATCTTTCCGCATTTTCATTAGTCTTCACCTTGAGTCTGATTCTGAGTTATCTCTGATTTCATGTCCACGTTTTCCACAATGATGACACTTATAAGGAATAACAACTAACTGGTTTTCTGAGTCTATTCTTGACAGTTTCTCAATTTTGCTCTCTAATTTTATAAGAGATATGTGTAACTAATTCCAAGCTTCTCAAGTTCTTTTCTAACTCCAATGTCACCATCTACTTGAAAAGTTCTTACAAACCTAATGTCATGTCTTTGTTGTCTTTCTGCTCTGCAAAATGCTTCAATTTCGACTTCTGGTCGTACCGCATCATCAAGTGACTTTGGTCGAGATTATTGAACACGGAGTCGCAAGTCAAAGTCTCCAAATGCACCAACAAACTAGTCTTTGGTGATTACTTCTGTTACTTCACGGGGTACTATTGACGAAGATATTCACCTAAATCTGTTAAGTCCCTGTCAGTTTCTGACTTTTTATACCCCCGCTCCGAAGGAGAAGGGGGAATACTGTTTTACCGTTGTGTGTCTGTCCGTCCGTCTAGCTGTCCGTCTGTCAGCTGTCCGTAACAAATTTTTCGTCGCAGTTTTCTCAGCACCTACTCATCGCAGATGCTTTAAATTTTAACACAATCTTCTCTGAGGCATGTCATATAGTGGGATTCATTTCTGTTCAAATCTGATGTCAACTTCCTCTTTGTCCGTGCGTCTGTCCGTTTCATAATGTTATATGCAAAACAAATTTTCGTCGCAGTTTTCTCAGCAACTATTCTAGATGCTTGAAATTTTAACGAAATCTTCTCTGAGGCATGCAATATGGAGGGATTAATTTTTGTTCAAATCTAATGTCAACTTCCTGTTTGTCCGTGCGTCTGTACCATGTGTACGTTCAGACTGTTTTACACATAACAAATTTTCGTCTGTTTTCAAAGCAAATACTCATCGCAGATGCTTGAAATTTTAATACAATCTTCTTGGAGGCATACCATATAATGGGATTTATTCTTGTTTAAATCCGATGTCAACTTCCTGTTTGTCCGTGCGTCTGTCTATTTCATACATGTTTCATACATTTTTTTCACAGTTTTCTCTGCAACTACTCATCGCAGATGCTTGACATTTTAGCACAATCTTTCGTAAGTCATGCTATATGGTGGATTAATTTTTGTTTAAATCTGATGTCAACTTCCTGTTTGTCATTTTCGGTGCAGTTTTCTCTGCAACTACTCGTAACAGATGCTTGAAATTTTATTACATACTTTGTTGAGGCATATAGTATGGTGGGAATTATGAATCTGATGTCAATTTCCTATTCAACCGTAGATATGTAAAGTTAGCTACTAGTAACTGGCTACTAGTAGCTGGCTACGACAAGTGGTAAAGTTAGCTACTAAGTAGCTGGCTACGAGAAGTAAGTAAATTTGGATACTAGTAACTGGCTACTAGTAGCTGGCTACGAGAAGTATGTAAAGTTGGCTACTAGTAACTGGCTACTAGTAGCTGGCTACGACAAGTATGTAAAGTTGGCTACTAGTAACTGGCTACTAGTAAATGACTTGAACCTTATAAAAATAACCGTCTAGTATCTTTTGTGTTAAATTATGCAAACTTGGGATACAAATGTTGATATTTTTGAAGTAGCTGGAATTTTACACCGCTGATATCAACTGATAGTGCTGAAAAAAACAATCTCTGAGCTTTTCAACATAATCTGGCACTGAAGTTACCAAGATATCGGTAGTAATAAACTCGGCTACTGGTACCTTTTGTCTAGAATTATGCAATTTGGGAGACAAATGTTATATTTTTGAAGTAGCTGGTTTGTTACCTCGCTGATATCAACTGATATTGCTGATAAAAATAATCTCTAAGATATTCCACATGATCTGGCAGTAAAGTTACCAAGATATCGTTAGTAATGAACTCAGCTACTGGTACCTTTTGTTTCAAATTATGCTATTTTTGGAGACAAATGTTGATATTTTTAAAGTAGCTGGTTTGTTACCTCGCTGATATCAACTGATGTTGCTGATAAAAATAATCTCTAAGATATTCCACATGATCATGCAGTAAAGTTAGCAAGATATCGTTATTAATGAACTCAGCTACTGGTACCTTTTGTTTCAAATTATGCTATTTTTGGAGACAAATGTTGATATTTTTGAAGTAGCTGGTTTGTTACCTCGCTGATATCAACTGATGTTGCTGATAAAAAAAATCTCTAAGATATTCCACATGATCATGCAGTAAAGTTAGCAAGATATCGTTAGTAATGAACTCAGCTACTGGTACCTTTTGTTTCAAATTATGCTATGTTTGGAGACAAATGTTGATATTTTTGAAGTAGCTGGTTTGTTACCTCGCTGATATCAACTGATATTGCTGATAAAAATAATCTCTAAGATATTCCACATGATCATGCAGTAAAGTTAGCAAGATATCGTTAGTAATGAACTCAGCTACTGGTACCTTTTGTTTCAAATTATGCTATTTTTGGAGACAAATGTTGATATTTTTGAAGTAGCTGGTTTGTTACCTCGCTGATATCAACTGATATTGCTGATAAAAATAATCGCTAAGATATCCACTTGATCATGTAGTAAAGTTACCAAGATACCGTTAGTAATGAACTCAGCTACTGGTACCTTTTGTTTCAAATTTATGCTATTTTTGGAGACAAATGTTGATATTTTTGAAGTAGCTGGTTTGTTACCTCGCTGATATCAACTGATGTTGCTGATAAAAATAAGTTCTAATATATCCCACATGATCTGGCAGTAAAGTTACCAAGATATCGTTAGTAATGAACTCAGCTACTGGTACCTTTCGTTTCAAATTATGCTCTTTTTTGGAGACAAATGTTGATATGTTTAAAGTAGCTGGTTTGTTACCTCGCTGATATCAACTGATATTGCTGATAAAAATAATGTCTAGGATATTCGACATGATCTGGCAGTAAGGTTACCCACATATATTATTAGTAATGAACTCAGCTACTGGTACCTTTTGTTTCAAATTATGCTATTTTTGGAGACAAATGATATTTTTGAAGTAATGCTATATCAACTGATGTTGCTGATAAAAATAAGTTCTAAGATATTCCACATGATCTGGCAGTAAAGTTACCAAGATATCATTAGTAATGAACTCAGCTACTGGTACCTTTTGTTTCAAATTATGCTATTTTTGGAGACAAATGTTGATATTTTTGAAGTAGCTGGTTTGTTATCTCGCTGATATCAACTGATATTGCTGATGAAAATAATCTCTAAGATATTCCACATGATCTGGCAGTAAGGTTACCAAGATATCGTTAGTAATGAACTCAGCTACCGGTACCTTTTGTTTCAAATTATGCTCTTTTTGGAGACAAATGTTGATATTTTTGAAGTAGCTGGTTTGTTACCTCGCTGATATCAACTGATATTGCTGATAAAAATAATCTCTAAGATATTCCACATGATCATGCAGGAAAGTTACCAAGATATCGTTAGTAATGAACTCAGCAACTTGTACCTTTCGTTTCAAATTATGCTATTTTTGGAGACAAATGTTGATATTTTTGAAGTAGCTGGTTTGTTACCTCGCTGATATCAACTGATGTTGCTAATAAAAATAATCTCTAAGATATTCCACATGATCATGCAGTAAAGTTACCAAGATATCATTAGTAATGAACTCAGGATGTTGTACCTTTTGTTTCAAATTATTGCTCTTTTTGGAGACAAATGTTGATATTTATGAAGTAGCTGGTTTGTTACCTCGCTGATATCAACTGATATTGCTGATAAAAATAATCGCTAAGATATTCCACATGATCATGCAGGAAAGTTACCAAGATATCGTTATTAATGAACTGAGCTACTGGTACCTTTTTTTTCAAATTATGCTGTTTTTGGAGACAAATGTTGATATTTTTGAAGTAGCTGGTTTGTTACCTCGCTGATATCAACTGATATTGCTGATAAAAAAAAAATCTCTAAGATATTCCACATGATCTGGCAGTAAAGTTACCAAGATATCGTTAGTAATGAACTCAGCTACTGGTACCTTTTGTTTCAAATTATGCTATTTTGGAAAACAAATGTTGATATTCTTGACGTAGCTGGATTTTTACATCGTGATATCAACTGATATTGCTGATAACAACAATCTCTCAGATTTTCCACATGATCTTGCCCTAAAGTTATAAAGATATCTGTAGTAATAAACTCAGCTACTGGTACCTTTTGTTTCATATTATGCAATTTTTTGATGGAAATGATGATATTATAGAAGTAGCTGAATTTTTACACCGCTGATATCCACTGATTTTGTTTATAAAAACAATCTCTGAGCTTTTCAACATGATTTGGCACTAAAGTTACCAAGATATTAATAGTAATAAACTCAGCTACTAGTACCTATTAGCATATTTATATACATATTTACAAATAGCGTATGCTGAATGAAGTTTTTCTCCTTGTTTGTGACGTCACAATGTGAAAATGACGTCACTATTTAGGTCACTTGTGACGAAAAATGGTTGTATCAGTCGAGCTCGTTCAACAAAGGACTGTACAATTTATTGTATATCTTAGAAATCCTTCTGCAGTATCAATAATTTGTACACAGTTTATTAAGATAAACGAGTTCCTATATATTCAATTAATGACTGGATTGATCGTTTTAGTGAAGGAAGGCAGAATATGGTTAAAAATGATACTTGTCATCTTGCCCAGTGAAGGCAAGTTTGAAAAGATAATTATGTGTTTTTGATTAAGCAATTTGCTACCAAAGACCTCCAATTTACACATTACATTTTATTTGAACAATAATATAATTACTAAATACCGAAGATCGTTTACTTTAGATTTTAAACATATTAGATATTATAAAAAGGAGGCACCCTTTCCATATCCACCTTGAATAAAGGTATCTCCCCAGACAGAAGATTTGTGTTTTAATGGTCTCCATGCTTATTTTTATAAAGGATAGTTTTATCCACCCATTCTGTTGCCGAGATTTGATCATTTCTGACAGATGAACTGTTCTTGTCATAAAAATTAACCAACATGGAAAGAAATATAAAAATCAGAAAAATCTTTCAACTTTTGTGACAGAACGCTGCGGAAGGGTCACGTGACCGCAAATATCGCGTGATTCGCAAATGATCAGAACGGTGGTTGATGTGCATTAAAATCGGAGAGGATTAATTTAAAATATAGTCAACATTGAAAACAAATATTTTTTTTCTATGGAAGTTATTCAATTAGTACGCGAACTTTTTGATTACCCCTCGTACTTCGCAAAAAAAATACAAGCAGCGATTTTATGCAGCGTCCTAGGTCAAGGATTTTTTTATTTGACGTCATACTTTCGGGTATTTCCGATTTTTCACAATGTCCAATGACCAATGCAGAGTTGTCACTCGTTCCTCTCTCAGACTGCATGAGCTGATGGAAGAGAATGGATTTTTCGGAGACTTCTTCAAGGCCCTCAGCTGGAGTCCGGGTGAATCCCCCGGAAGCAGACATATTTTTACAAACAAGAGATGTTTTTTCCTTGTACATGTATTTGTATCCAGAAATTGAATAATTTTAAACAAAAGGTACTAGTAGCTAGTTTATTGCTAACGATATCATGTTGAAAAGTACAGAGATCGTTTTTATCAACAATATTAGTGGATATCAACGGTGTAAAAAATCCAGCTACTTCAAGAGTATCAACATTTGTACCCAAAAATAGCATAATTTGAAACAAAAGGTACCAGTAGCTGAGTTCATTAATAACAATATCTTGGTATCTTTACTGCCAGATCATGTGGAATATCCTAAAAATTAGTTTTATCAGCAATATCAGTTGATATCAGCGAGGTAACAAACCAGCTTCTACAAAAATATCACCATTTTGTCTCCAAAAATAGCATAATTTGAAACAAAAGGTACCAGTAGCTGAGTTCATTACTAATGATATCTTAGTAACTTTACTGCCAGATCATGTGGAATATCTTAGAGATTATTTTTATCAACAATATCAGTTTATATCAGCGAGGTAACAAACCAGCTACTTCAAAAATATCAACATTTGTCTCCAAAAATAGCATAATTTGAAACAAAAGGTACCAGTAGCCGATTTATTACTACCGATATCTTGGTAACTTCAGCTGCCATATTATGTTGAAAAGCTCAGAGATTTTTTTCAGCACTATCAGTGGATATCAGCGGTGTAAAATTCCAGCTACTTCAAAAATATCAACATTTGTATCCCAAGTTTGCATAATTTAACACAAAAGATACTAAACGGTTATTTTATAAGGTTCAAGTCATTTACTAGTAGCCAGTTACTAGTAGCCAAATTTACTTACTTCTCAAGCAGCCAGCTACTAGTAGCTAACTTTACCACTTGTCGTAGCCAGCTACTAGTAGCCAGTTACTAGTAGGTAACTTTAAATATCTTTCATTCAACCGTGCATATACCCGTAACGTTTACTCAAAATGATATTGTATATTCTTCATCACTAGTGAGCATTGGCTTCAGATTTCTTGTTTCTTCAGCATTGCTCTATACTTATGTACAACCAGTTTGGTTTTCCGGTGTGAACCTGGTCATTAAAGCATTGCACAAGACCTCATTTGTACAATATGTCCTCTTAATGAAGCAGCCAAGTAAAACTTTTCTGTCGAGAGTTCCAAATATTGATATCACAGCAGGCATCAAAGTGCGTCCTATAGTCAATCCAATATCCTGCGCCATCAAATTTTGTTGCTCTCATTGCCCAAAGTATATTCAGTGGTTTTTTCTTATTTGTTACACTGTCTAAACTATATTTCTACTGTTGAACAGAACGGTATTGAGCCAGTTCCTGCGTTTCGGCTGTCTGCCAAGTCACATTGAAGTTGTAAACGGAGCAGCATATCTACTAGTACTCCAAGGCGATCCTGTTGTTGTAATTAATATAGGGAGGGGCTTTTGCTAAACTTGTCCTGAAAAATCATAGTTGCTCGGTTTTCCTGAAGCAGCACACTCTACTACCTTTATTTTCTTCTTCCTCATATAATGTTTTATAGCTTGACTAAAGGGTACATCAAAGTATCTATAGTCGTATTTGCCACCTGTTGCACCTTTTTCTCTTCCAAGAATGTTCCTGTTTTCAGATGTTCATTTAAACTGGATTCAAATGACCAGTATTCATTATCTACTCCCGAAACGTCTTCCTTGTAGGGATTTGTAGACGTCTTTGGTGCACTCTATTTGATACTGTCTATGGATTTTCTCAGTTTTTCTCGCATGGCGTCCATAGCACTTCGGTCGGCCAAAAGTTCCTCTTCTTTATCAGACATCGTATGATACTTCTTCGAGAAAAGTATCTCTTCTAGAAATTATTTATGTAACGTCCATGCAGTTAAAGAGTAACATGAATGCTGATAAATAAAACGTAATATCTGCTTGTCCTTTTATTAACGTTAAGGCAACGTAACACTTGTTCTTTGTCGTGTTTGCTCTGCTCCTCTGTTTGTCTGTTTAATGAACTTTTGAGCTTGGATACTGTTTTTTTTTTATCTCCATATACAGTACTAGTATTTCACGAGCTCACTTATGATATAAGTCTCACTATTACAAAAGGAATATGTCGTAAAAAAGTGGGACTGAATATAAAAATAGTTTGTCAAAGTTTTATGGCCCCAGAGCAAGTCGTTCACAAAAACAAAGAATAATATCCACCAAGGGTTCCCTTGGTACTGCGGATAATACTGGTGCTGATTCTGACATCATGCCTTCAACGGCCTCTGGCTGAGTTCTGTTATTTAGAAATGAATCACTTCAAGACAAATTATCGATTCCATAGTAATGTAGCGTTTCAACCCGGTACTGATGTGAATGATATTGATACTTATACTAACATCTTGGAGAAGTTCAGGATCATCAGCATCTGGGATAAATTTGGAGTTTGACAAGAAAATATTCAGAACTGCAGGATCGTCGTTTGCAGCATGCCAGGAGGATGTTGTGCTGGTCGACTAGAACTGCTAATGGAGCTGTAGATCTTATTGAGACACTTGTTGACATGGTAGTTGGATGGTTTGGATTTTCTCTCCCTTGAAAATCTGTGTTATCGCTTTATTCCAGTCTTTGGAGTTTTGCCCTGGTGTAGTACAGGCATGAATACTTGTTATTAACTTAGTCACTTTTTTGCAGTTTAACAAGGTAAGCATCTTGTTTGAAACGTTTGCTTTTGGCAGATCAGTCTGGATAGCAGCCATTTAACATCTTTTTGTCTGACACATATGGACTGAAGGTCTTTTACTAAGATGGAACTCACTGAATCACCCTCAACAGAGAAAATAAAGGAGAACTGATTGTTCAGACTTACCGCCTTCTTTCTTATTCTCAACTCTGAAAGTTCCATTTTCTTGAGTGATAAGATGCCACTGCTGTCACCTTTCTGGTCTTCCACCAAGGTAAATAACTTCCTGTTGCATTTATCATCAAACATTAATATGGACTTCACTGTGTACGAATTAAATGCATACACTCTGCTTGAAATAATTTCTATGTGCGCGGTAGTGAAGTCAGTTTAATATCTTTGGAGTTTCTGAAGGTTTTCTCTTTCTGCTGGAATGCTTGTATGTATCTGACTGATTTGTTGCATCATAATTTGCTACACCAATATAGTTCAACTTGGCCAGATATATTATTTTAGTTTATTCGGGGACCTTGATTTAAGAGACACCCAAAGTTAATCAACTGGTAGGTCGTAGGCCGGTTGTGAACTGAGGTGAAAGTGGTTGAGGTATTCTCTCGATTATGCAGTTAGGAACAGGATTTGTCGCCCTAGTGTCTGTCTTGCCGATACAACTTTGAATGTTTGCGTCAATCTTATGGCATCATCTTCACTATACAGATTCATGCGAGGTCAGAAGCAAAAACAAACAAAGCCATAACAATTTATGCCAATTTTATTGGCAGTGTTCCTTGTCATAACTTGATGATATATAAAAGCCATATAAATATAAATGAGAACTTACTTACTAAGATGAAATTACTAAACCAATAATGAAATGAACAATACATCCAACAAATACTTAAAACGTCATTAACAGTGAATGTCTCGATCTCTATATCGACACAAAATGTCAATTTTGAGCGAATTTCATTCGGAAAAATACCACAATACCTGGTAAATATAAATCTCAATTTTGGTTAACATGAACAATTGATATATTGCATTTCGATACAACTACATGTATGCAAAAAATATATAAAATGTGGCAAAAATTTCACATTTTGACTGTGACACTTTTTTTTTAAAGACGAAAGGATGAGATGTATAATAAAATTTAATCGGCTTCACAAAGGGGTCCTCACAAACAAATACTAGTAGTGTCGATAAAATGCACTTTAGGCTCTTGGTTTTGACGTTGGAGCACAGTTTGCACTTGAATAACCTCCTAAGACAAAATATTGGAATTCCCGTAAAAAGAACAACACACATTTGGAAAATACCAATCATGACGTATTTGTTTTTTCCCGGGTACAAGATACCAATCCTTTATGACGTGCATTCGACTCTCTGTTTGATGGAGTTTCATTTGTTCTATGGATGTTTGGACTCCAGCAAGTGCCCCCTTAATGTTAAAATAATATAGATTTTATTATAAATATGTATGGAGTTTACAGAAATTTGTCAGCTTGTTTATATGTTTTAAATTTTGATAATAATTTTCCAATCCAGAGTTTGGAATTTTATGTCCTTTGAATTTTTATTCCCAAAATTAAAATTCTTAATATTTGGAACAAACCCCTTTTTTCCCAAAGATATTTATTATCATAAGAAGAAAAATTTTATCCTGAAGATACATTTTGTTGCTTTTTGAAAGATATACAGGCATGCTTTTAATTTTTTTATTAAAATATTGGAAAACATTGCAACTTTTTTCAACAGGTACTTTTAACAATAGCTGAGGATAAAAGTACTTACAGTGAAATTGTTGACAACCTGCACTTTAATTCCTCTAAGTATTTGGTCCATTCCTCTGTGACGTACGTCACGATGTAGATGTATACCGCTTTCCAGCAATTATGGCGGTATTTTAAAACAAAGTTGATACGCACCTTAAAAAAAAAAAAATAAATCTAAAATTTTTCATGTACACTATATTTGGTCTATGAAAGTTAATTATTTCCTAATAAACTGGCAAAAATTAAATCACCTTTTAAAAAACCTTTTTTCCTTAGAAAACGTTAAGATGGTACTACCCTTTTTCATAAATAGAATCAAGAATAATATAGATTTATAAACCGGTATTTTAAAAAACTGCAAAATTTTTTCAAAGTTTTATCATGTATTTTTAAAAGATGTTTATACATCACCGCTAATGGTCTATTTTCCGTCTGTTTGGGAGGGAAAAAGTTTGGGAAAATTTTATATGATCATAGTGCAGTTAAATTACCATTCCTCCCCCAAAACCAAAAAATCCCAATGGAAAATTTTGGTTTTAATTTTTTCCATTTGGGAAAATATTATTATTATTGTAAATATTAGCTTTTTAAGATTTTTTTTTTCTTTTTTAAAAAAAAATTTAATTAATAATTTTAAAAATCACAAAAAAAGTTTTAAAACATTTTCATGTTATTTGATGGATTGTAGTAAGAATTAAAATTTTTTTTTTAAAAAATTTATGGGGGTAAAAAAAGTTTTCCGGGGGGAAATTTTTAAAAAACAAAATGTTAAAAAAAGATAATTTTTAAATTTAAAAAAATAAGGGGCTTAAAATTTATTCAAATTATTTTAATAAAAAGGAAAGAAAATTTATAAATTTTTATTAAAATATAAAAAAAAAAAAAAAAAAAAAAACATCAAAAAATAAAAATGTTATTTTAAAAAAAAAGGTAATTTATTTTGTTTTTTGATAGCTTATCTTGCATCAAACAAACAAATGAGCGTAGGTATGAGGACATAGATCACTTTTCAAAACAATAGGTTCGTGATTTTGAAATTTTTTACGGATTTGATAATTATTTCATATATTGAAAGGAGTTTTTACCTGGGTTTTTCAGTTTCACAAAATGGGCTTTATTAATTTTTC
>NW_026925937.1:0-10649 GCF_032062105.1 Saccostrea cuccullata
TCTTTTTAGATATGGTGTCATCCACTATCTTAAAGCCATATATGGCGTATGTACAATGAAAATTATTAGACTAAAATTATAAAAACTTGTTACTAAGTCAATTGCGTTATAAAGATATCACAATTTAATTTGGATTCTCGGAATTTTCTCTGACTCAGAAGAAAATACAAAGGATTTAAATAACACATTACAGAGAGATAAAAATCGTATTATTAGATGAAACGAGGTGTTCTCCGTGTTCAGAATTGTATGAAAAGCTTTAATTTAAATGTATTAACTATATTTCTTTACTTAATTTTGTATTTTTCAAAAATATATTTTTTTGATCAGTTACGCCATGTATGGCTTTAAGCTATGGGCAAAATATGATTAGGAATCTACATTGAAGATGTAAATATAAAAAGAAACCTTCTTGTTAATTATTCTTTAAAAATTCTAATGATTTAAATACGTTATTTCTGTTGATGATGCAATCTGTGTGCTCCTATTAAAAATTGAAATCATGTGACAAAAACAATCCCCTCTTTTACAAGGTATTATGAGGAGAGTAGCATATCAGGAATCCTAGGATAGTGAAGATGAAGAGCCCTGTATTTTAGTCCTCTCTCTCCAGTAATAAGGGGAAGAGATGTGTTGTTTTTAGCATGGTTGGTTGTCTTTTTTTTAAAATTAGCTACCTGTCTGTCACAAAATATTGAATTGGTTGCAATTTTCAAGCATTTATTTGAGGAACACCAGATCAGCTTTTAAATGCAGAGTCATGAATACTGTATACAGGATTATTTTTGCACTGTGTTATTTTCGCCCTTTTACACTTGCTCACAATTTTGCCCAGTTTTAAATTTGCCAATTCACAGTTCTATTTAAGAAATTATACAGTGTGCTTTGATTTTGCCCTGTTTAAAATTCGCCCAAATGTGAAAAGGGCAAATCGGACGAAAATAAAAATGGGTCGAAAATTTCCCTGTATACAGTAATCATTTTATTAAATGTTTAATTCCCTGAAAATCTCTTCTGCAGACCTAGACCTTACTTTTGTAGGCGCGGTGGACCCAGATCAGGAGGTTATAGATGTCAGGATGGGGGCCATAAAACACAAGATCCTCGTGTTGTCTGGGAAGGGAGGTACGTAATACCAGAAGTAGAACAGGATTCACCAGTGTCAATATACTATAACTGCTTATTATCTAGTGAGATGATTTCTACCATGCAGCATTTTCTTACTGTTCACAGTAACACCCACCTCTGCTTTAAAACTCTTGTTCAAACTGTGAGATAAAGTATCAATTGATATCTATAAATATCAATAGTAGAAAATAGTATACTCTCATGCCTTAAATGGGAAAATTGTGTGAACTATTACCCAAACTTTACCCAAATGTCTTGTATATGAATTGAATTAACTAAAACAAATTTAGAGCTGAAGATATCCAAAATAAAAACAGGGAGATGGTTTGATGGCAAATGAATTGGAAATTCATACATGTCTACCCTAAATTGATATCACTGTTTGATTTTGATATGCAGGTGTTGGAAAATCAACTGTAGCATACTTGTTATCATTGGCTCTAGCTAAATGTCAATCATCTAAAGTGGGTGTGATTGACTTGGACATTTGTGGACCCAGTATCCCAAGCTCTTCTATGTGGAGCACCAGTCTATTTTACAGTCACCATATGGTTGGAAGCCTCTTATGTAAGTATTGAAAGTGCCAGTGCTTTTTAAGTTACCTGAGCCCAAGGCTCAAGTGAGCTTTTCTGATCAAAATTCATGGTCACTTGTCTGTTGTCATAATTTTATCTTTTTCTCTAGAAACATTGGACCAAAATCAATTCAACATAGTAAAGAGTATCTTTGGGTAAAGAGAATAAAATTTTGTTCAAATGAAGGCCCACATCCTCTTCCAAGGCAAGATATCATAATTAAGAAGAGAAAATAGTGGGGTGACTGGGGTCATTGAAAAATTCTTCTTTCCAAGAATAACTTGGCCTCAGACTTAAATAAGCACTTATTGACATAGGGTGGATTCAAGTTTGTTCAAATTAGGACCCCTGAGGATAGGCTAGGACAGCAATGTCCATGACTTATTAAAGTTTTACATTGAATATAAAGGAAAATAAACAGTAAAATTATGATCAATAAAATTTATTTTGAAGCATCCTCAGGAAGTGTATTCTAGTTGTTCAAATCATGACAGCTTCCCCCCCCCCACTTGGGTTATGGTGGTGCTGCAATGGGTGATCAAAGTTTTACTTAGCAAAATATAAGGAAAATACATTTCAAAATCTTTTCTAGAACAGCAAAGCCATGATTAATCAGATTTATATGGCACAACCTTAGGTGTTAATTCAAGTTTACTTAGTACAAATCATGAATCTTCAAAGTAGAGAGGGCCACAGTAGGGGATCTAATTTTTACATAGGAATGCATTAAGTCAAAAGTGAAAAAATCTGCTGCTGAAGAATGGAAGGTCCATAGTGTGACCAAGGTGAGCGTTTCGGCCCATTGACCATTTGTAAAAACTTACTTGTTTTTAGTAGGATATTATAATAAAAATTATCAGATTGAAAGATGGATTTTGAATACATGTATGTATTTATTTTTCATCCTAAACAAATTGAACAATCATTCAATTAACATAATACAACTTTACATGTATATAAAAAAAAATCTGCAAATTTCTAAAAGGATGTTTCACCCCTTTCATTCTTTCTTTTTCATCATACAAACAACTACTTTTTCAGATCTCCCAATGGCGATATCAAGGTAATGTCTGTGGGATCTCTCCTCGAATCAGATAAAATGTCCATCATTTTCCGAGGACCGAGAAAGACAGGTAATCTGGTATAGTTATTTATAGCTCATGACATCACTCACTCTTCTATGAAATTCCATCTTACATTAAATGCTGATTTTTAATATTTTGCAATTTTAGGTTTGATTAAAAGATTCCTGAAGGAGACATTCTGGGGAAAATTAGATTTCCTAATTTGTGGTCAGTACGTCATGGACATAAGTATACTTTGCTATGTATTATGTCTTCAGAAACAATATATTTTTTGAGATTTTAATACATATCATTTCTGATAAGAATCTTATTTATATAATAGTGTTGCATTATGCATGTACTATGCCTAAATAGTAGGCAGGGGTTGTCACATGGTGCACGAGCCGGAGGCGAGTGCACTATGTGTCAAACCCTGCCTACTATTTTGGCATAGTACATGCATAATGCAACACTATTGTTATTATTATGCTGACTGTTGTAATTATTTATGCGGCAATCCATTTGACTTTTTCCTGAAAATATCGGTGCTAACACAGCGCACTTGCAAGAACTCATTCAAAATCTTCATGCTAAAATTGGTTGCATGCTTAGTTATTTTGGTTACTAGTATTATTTCTAAATAAGTAGGGATTTTCTGTCCCAAAGCAACTCATCTTTATTTTCTGTTTTGTTAGTAAGACTTATTTATTTGCAGACGTCGATTCTTATTGATAATTTTCTTTTACATCCTTCAATCAAGCGTCATATAAAAAAGCGTTTTAATGACCCTACGAAATCAGTTCATCTAATGATCTATATGTAATTAGTTTGAAACTTTGTTGTACACATTAATCTAAGGTTCCTTAGAATAATATAACTGTTTTCAAATAATATTTGTCTATTTTCTCCTACTTGTGTCAATCGTATAAATTAAGATTATATATTCAATAAAACACTCCTAATCAGTGATCGTCTCTGTGGCGTAATCGATAAGGCATCGGATTGACAATCTCATGGTCATGAGTTCGATCCCCGGCGTGTGCATTGAAGAATTTTATTCAGTAAATAAAGCCGTGCACTATTTCGGCATAGTATGTTTACGCTATATAAATCCTTAGACCACTATGCGAGAATAGTAGGGTATGGGTTATATAGAGACAAACTGACAGGAAGCATAATAATGTTCAATGGTAAGCAAAACTTTGTTAGTTTGTGGGGACATAATTTCTTGGGTAACTCATTTTTACAGAAGATTCAATGAATAAATTTGTTGACAAAATAATTGTTCAGGGAGATGTAACCCACGAAATCCACAAACATTGGTCCCCACAAACATATATGATTTCACTGTACATGTAATAACTGTTAAGAATCTTGTTGATTTTTAATTCTTATCGAGCAGACACTCCCCCTGGAACAAGTGATGAACACATGGCGATTGTCAAACTTCTGAAAAATGTCAAACCAGATGGAGCCATCCTAGTTACCACTCCTCAGGAGGTTGCCATGGCAACCATTAAAAAAGAAATCAATTTCTGTAAGAAGATGGGTTTGTCCATCCTGGGGATTGTAGAAAATATGGGTGGCTTTGTCTGTCCTTGCTGTAAGGTTAGTGTTATTGTCTAAGAAGTTTTATAATGAAATTCATTTAAATGGAGCTTAAACATACTTGTAATACAAGTTTAAGCAACAGGCAAGTTGCCTGATTTGGCTATATCCCAGCAGGCACGCAACGTTGTTTTAACGTTGAAAGGAGGTGGAATATAGGTTGCAACGTTGATCAACTATATTTCAACGTTGAGTTTTCAACGTTAAATCCTCAACCTTTTTTCAACGTTGAAACAACGTTGAAGCTGCAACATATTTTCAACGTTGAATGTTCGTCGATATTTCAACGTTGAAACAACGTTGAAGCTGCAACATATTCTCAACGTTGAATGTTCATCGATATTTCAACGTAGAAACAACGTTGAAGCAGCAAGATATTTTCAATGTTGAATGCTCATCGATATTCAACGTTGAAACATCGTTGAAGATTCAACATATTTTCAACGTTGAGTATTTTCTGATATTGTAGAATTTAAAAAAAAGATTTAAAAATGCAAAGTTGAATGTCTCTTGATTTCAACGTTGAAACAACGTGGAAGATGCAACATATTTTCAACTTTAGGAAAGTTAGGAAAATTTATCGTTGAAACAACGGGTAACGAGTATTGAGCACTTTCGTTTTTAAGTTCAAAATATAAAGGTGTCTTTAACTTCTAATCCATGCGATTTTTCACAATATGCACACAGCTGTATGCATTGTTAGGAAATATTATATATATTATAATTATACTTAATAAATGAAACGCATGCATTATAAATTGATTTACTCAAAAGAGTTGTGCCAATAGCTACTACCATTATAATTTTTAAATATGAGTTTATATGAAGCATGGCATCTACATTTAACACTTCATTATAATTATGTTTCAAAAAGGTTATTTTCTTTTTAATAAATTGTGAATGCTATTTTTTTTAAACATATTTATAAAATATGTTAAATATCAACTTTTAATAAATAATATCTTTATCCAACATCTCGCTGTAATTCCATGTTACTTTAGAATTAATAAAAATAATTATTCCGAATTAATGTTCTAAAAATAAGACTCATATAGATCCGTGCCGTATACTCTTGAGCAGAATGTACGTATACAGAACCAATCTAAGAAGTCTTATTTTATTAGATTGTGCTTTTGTTTGTGTATTAATTCTATAATCTTTCTTTTTACAAAATATAAAAAAAATTCAAATAAACACATAAGAATTTTCACACTGACAATTAACCCCGGTCAAGTTGCATTACTTAAGATCCACTCCCCAAAAACCTTCGAGCTATCAGATAAGGAGTGCCTCTCGCTTAGTTGGTCAGTTTCAGTGTCAGGATAACCTTGTTATGCAATTTTCTTGCTGGGCAGAGTATAGCTGTTTGCAGCTTATCTAGGTCAAAATTTGAATTCAACTGATGGACAAGAAGTGCGCGTTTCTTTGCTGTTCATATTTCATGTGTTTTTCAAGCTATATACACAAGGATTAAGGCTGGAATATCAACTTCTGCTCAGTAAGTATTATTTCCTTTTCATGAATTTAAGAAATTAAGTTTTTTTAGTATCTGTTCATCATTTAATTCTTGTTTTATAAGTAAATTTGAATTCTGAGTGAAATGCTCATCCTTGGTTCGTGTTTAATGTGTTTTTTGATATTCATTTGGTTATGAAATATAAGCTAGTATACTAATATATTATACAATTTAACTAATTGTAGTTCGTCGTAAGGTTCAATCAACCAGTGGTGCAGGGAATTGATTGTATAGTCAGC
Organism: Saccostrea cuccullata; assembly: GCF_032062105.1. NCBI lineage: Eukaryota > Metazoa > Mollusca > Bivalvia > Ostreida > Ostreidae > Saccostrea > Saccostrea cuccullata. The sequence continues at coordinate 6,131 of NW_026925937.1, forward strand.
CTTGATTGCATCAGATTCTTCGCCCGTGAAATTGTACAAAGGAATGCAACATTTTGTAAGTACACTATGTATATGTATGTCTATAACATTTTTCTTTAGTAATAATAAATTAATTATTTATAAGCATACTCATACGAATTTTAACATAAAGTCAACTATAATTCTTTTAATCGTGTTAATTAAATCCAAGTACCGGAATATATTCCTTTGTCTGATTTTTTAAATCATTCATGTATATTTATTTTTATCGTTTGAAATAACGTGTTACGTACATTTTATCGAACAAAGGGCTTTAACATCTTTATTTCTTTTATCAATAAGCTTTTGCTTAAGAGGGTGGATTCTCCTGTTCATTTCTTTCATTCGTGGGACTTAACTATATGCGTGATTAAAATCAATGGATCCGCCACTTTGTGGAACTTAGAAGTGTAAGGCAGACGCGTACTTTTAAGGACCTGGATGTGATTACTGTGACCCACGTGCACTTTTCACTAGGAATATAAATTTTGTCAAGCAGTGATTTTTGAGATTCAGTGATTGAATCCAAATTGTTTGCCTTAAAAATACATGTAAAATAAATTCTCTCACAATCATAATACTGGATTACAACTTATATAAATATTACGCAACTTGAATAAAATTTTTTATTAGAATTTGAAATGTATTTGTTTATAAAGCGAAATGTAATATGAATTCAACGTGATTTCAACCAAATATCAACGTTTGTACAACCGAAAAATTTCAACCAAATCTCAACCTAATTTCAACCAATGTTTACTTTTGTCCAATGTTGATATTTGACGTTGAAACAACGTTGAAGCTTCAACGTTGCCTCAACTTTCATTTGCAACCAAAAATCAACCATAAATCAACCAAAAATTCAACCCATTTTCCACGTTTATTCAACGTTGAAAATTGACGTTGAAGCAACGTTATATCTAAACGTTTCCTCAACTTTCATATGCAACCAAAATTCAACGTTGATTCAACGTTGAAGTGCAACGTTGATTCAACGTTGAATCAACGTTGAAATGCCTGCTGGGATCCTTAAAAATTTTTATATGACCATCCATATAACATACAAATAGACCCACTGTGAAAGATTCTCGACATTAACTGGGATTCACACATGTAAAGGCACGCTTACTTTCATCTTATAGAATTTAAATGTAATTTTAGCACAATCTTTGTTTAACCAGCCATTCGAAGATTATGTTAATAGCTTAGTTAATAGCTTCCTGTGAATTTTTTTTTATTTTTGTATTTCTCCTCTGCCAGGAAATGTCGGAGCTCTTTCCTGGGAGTGGAGTTACCTCCCTTGCCAGCAGCCATGGTGTCCCTGTTTTAGGGCATCTACCAATGGATCCAGTATGTACTGTAGTAATCTTTTCAACTTGTCTTAAATTCTGATGATTCTGATGCTAAAACTCCATAGGCGGATCCAGCCCCCCCCACCCTCGTTCGAATTTTTTGGATATAAAATTTATATGTCCATTATCCTAAAATCAAGAAAAAATGTCTCTTATTTGTCAGAATTTGTCACCCCTGGAACACAATTTGGTCTTGCCCTAGACCCACTGGGGGCAGCCCCCTGGACCCCCATGCCTTCTACTGCGTTCCCCCGTTATGAAATTCCTGGATCCGCCACTGGTTTCTTACAGTGTATTAAATTGTAACAGTTCTTGTAAAGCTTAGCATTACTTCATGACATCTATTTTACATCACATTCTTTTGATATTTTTAGCTCACCTCAACAAAGTTGGGGGAGCTTATGTAATACCCTCGGCGTCCCAGGTTAAGTTTTTTGGAGCAGTTTTCTTTTTAAGTACTTTTATGTCCTACCCTTAGCAAAATCAAATTGATTGAATTTTGATTTATTTTGTAGTTGTTTTCTGAGCATTGGATTTTCATTGTTTTTTGATTTGCAAAGGAATCAACTGTGCCTCCTTGCTAAATTGTATGGGAAAAAAGCATTGAAATAGCATTGAACATTGCATTTTGATTTATTTTGCATTGACTTTTGATTGAAAATGGCTGGATTTTCACGAAATATGTAAATGAGATGAAGGATTAATTTGACATCACAGAAAAATGCAATAGCAATACAAAACAAATGAAATACAGTATGAAGCATTTATCTGATGTCACTTACCATTATTGTGACATCACAGAAAAATGTTAAAGTAATACATATATAAAAACATTTATGTGATGTTATAAAACTTGAGAAGTAATATACACGGTAACAAACAATATCCAGCATTAAATATTGAGAAACAGACTTTAAGAGAAAAAATAATGAATACTCAATGCAAACATTATTACTTATAATCCATCACATGTATCGATTCTTTACCAAAATTTTGAATACTTATCTTGAAAATTCACCAGTACAGTTATCAATCCAAGTAAATGTTACTAACTTCCTATTAATTAAATGTTACACTTGAATGTGTGTAAGACATGATTAAAACCCAAAAATCACTGACACAATAGCAGTAATTCCATACATTAATCACATATCACAAAGGCACAATTTGAAGTACACTTCCTTGAATTCCATTTCTATGTTACTCAGCAAATAAGTTTCTCACTTTCTGGATTGTTATTGGTAGTTTTTGTGGAACTGCATTAGTTGTCTCCTTTTTTTCCATTTAACTAGACTGCTCTAAATTTATTGAACATTTTCGGTGGCACAGGATCGATCTAACTGCAAATTTTTGCACTTAATTGGAGCATGTACATACTCTGAAAGAAAAAAAAATAAACACATTCAAGAATAAAAAATTTATCATTCGATATATAAATGAGTCTTTTAAATAAAAAAGAAATTAGAGTCAATTAAGACTGCATGGTGTTTAGAGGACTGGTGCATAATTAGTAATTCTGTGGTGTAAACTAATTAGTTTATAGCTACACTATCTGCTCAGCAGTGGACACCAGCAGTGTTGCTTAAACAGAGATAGATTAACTTAATCTGATCAGATAGCATGTGATGGAAAGCCCCGATCTTTGTATACATTCAGACTTCCTTGGAGAGTGAAATTTAATAACTTAATTGGCATGTTCCCCCTCTCTGAAATTCCACAGAATGTGTAATGATGGGTAAAATAATGGTATAAACAGCTAGTGATGATTAAGAATAAATTTTGAGAAAAAAAGAAATAACTTACTTCCTGAGAAAACAATGTATCCATTATATTTGTATGGCATCTACTTCAACATTCAGCACCATCTTTTCATCATCTTCAATAACACTTGTCTGTCACAAAATAACACTAGCTGTCTTCATCAGTCTTAGATTCTACACAACTTTTTGCCATAATATGAATAGTTTAGTACACAGGGAAGAACACATCAAAATGGTGATCATTTCCATCAAAGTACATCATGGCTACTAGCTTGTCTGGATGCAGCGCCAGCAGAATTTGAAATGGCTGATAAAGTGACGTAGAGTAATCACGTGATTTTTATCAGCCTGTCGCTGGACATGTTTACAGCTGGTCAGCACTTATACACAGCTGATAAAGCTACCATTTATTTCTGAATCAATGCTTCAGAAAATAAATACAAATTCAATCAAGGACTTACCAAAGAGAACACTTAATGTGTAGATTGTTATTGGTATGACATCATATAAATTCAAAATAAATGCATAATAAATGCATTGAAACAGCATTTATTGAATAAATCAAATTTCAATCATTCCAAAATCAATGGTTTGAAGATTTTTGAATTGGATTCAATCAAAAATAAATGCATAACCAATGTTCAATGTATTAATTTTCAAGACAAATAAAATCAAAAATCAATGCAAATATAGCATTTGTTTTTGCTAAGGGTATATTGATTAGACATGCATGGAAGATGGTTCTAGTGTGTTTCATTGTACCAGTCAAAGTTTCAGATGCTGCAATTTCAGCAAAGGAATGACCAGGTTAATGTTTTTGGAGCAGGTTAACATTTTTGGTGCAGGTTTCATTTCCAAGTAACTTTAAGCCCTATGTTGACCAAACTTGCATGGATGATACATCTGGGGATGCATACTACCGGGCTTGCTTCAGATGCTGAATCTGACCTACATTTTCTGGTGGAGTGAACAGGTTAAAGTTTTTGATACAGGTTTCATTTCCAAGTAACTATAAGCCCTATGTTGACCAAACTTGCATGGATGATACATCTAAGGATTAATACTCCCGGGCTTGCTTCGGATGCTAATTCTGACCTACATTTTGCGGTTGAGTGAACAGGTTAAAGTTTTTGGTGTAGGTTTTATTTGCAAGTAACTATAACCTCTATATTGACCAAACTTGCATGGATGATACATCTAAGGATGCATACTACCGGGCTTGCTTCGGATGCTGAATCTGACCTACATTTTGCGGTGGAGTGAACAGATTAAAGTTTTTTGGTGCAGCTTTTGGTGTAGGTCTCATTTCCAAGTAACTATAAACCCTATTTTGACCAAACTTGCATGGATGATACATCTAAGGATGCATACTACCGGGCTTGCTTTGGA
>NW_026925938.1:0-47500 GCF_032062105.1 Saccostrea cuccullata
AGTGTTGCCTTGGTTACTAGAAATAGATATTTCTGTGAAATACTTTCAAAATGCTTCGGCTCTTACAATTTTGGTATGAATTCAATATTATTTGGCACAAAAGTAAACTACAAAAAGATGCATAATTCTTCACATTGTTTTTTTATAAGACATTTCAATGAACAAGAAACTTCTGTGATATACTTAAAAATGCTAATCCTCCGACAGTTTTAGTCTTGATTTCAGTATAACTTGGCACACAAGTAGACTACACCAAGATACATAATTATGTTCACCAAACGCAGTTTAGGAACATATTGTATTTACTTTTTTTCTGAATTCTCTTTTTTTGTTATCCGGTACTTTTTTGTCCGTGAGTGTTCTAAGGCTTGTAAACTACTCATCCTATCTATGTGAAACCTTTTTAGGGTTACTAGGTATGTTATGCAGATGTGCGGAGCGAAAGTCATTTTGCGTGCATGTGCATGCATGTGCGCGCACGTGTAATGCATGAAATGAATTGATATAGCCATTAACTTTTTAAATTTTTGATGAAATGCTTTCAAACTCATAATATAAGGATATATGGGTGTGTGGGGCCAAAATGGCCGACCAAAGTTTTACATAGGAATATATAGAAAAAATCTTTAAAAAACTTCTTCTCAAGAACCACTGGGCCAGGAAAGATGAAACTCATGTGGGATCATCCTCAGGTAATGTAGATTCAAGTTTGTTCAAATCATGACCCCCGGGGGTAGGGTTAGGCCAAAATGGCCGATCAAAGTTTTACATAGGAATATATAGGAAAAATCTTTAAAAATCTTCTTCTCAAGAACCACTGGGCCAGGAAAGATGAAAATCATGTGGAATCATCCTCAGGTAGTGTAGATTCAAGTTTCTTCAAATCATGACCCCCGGGGCAAGGGTGGGGCCAAAATGGCCGACCCAAGTTTTACATAGGAATATATAGGAAAAATCTTTAAAAATCTTCTTCTCAAGTACTACTGGGCCAGGAAAGATGGAACTCATGTGGAATCATCCTCAAGTAAAGTAGATTCAAGTTTGTTCAAATCATGACCCCCCGGGGGTAGGGTGGGGCCAAAATGGCCGATCAAAGTTTTACATAGGAATATATATTAAAAATCTTCTTCTCAAGTACCACTGGGCCAGGAAAGATTAAACTCATGTGGAATCATCCTCAGGTAGCGTAGATTCAAGTTTGTTCAAATCATGACCCCCGGGGGTAGGGTGGGGCCAAAATGGCGGATCAAAGTTTTACATAGGAACATATTGGGAAACCTTTTAAAATCTTCTTTTCAAGTACTGCAAAGTTATGATTTGTGATATTTATATGGAATCATCCTCAGGTAGTGTAGATTCTAGTTTGTTCAAATGAGGAACGCCTGGAGGGGGGGGGGGGGGTGGAGTAAATTCAAGCCTGATGTGCTCAGGTGAGCGCTGTGGCCCCTGGGCCTCTTGTTTTTTATTTCAATGAATAGTGTTGCTGTGGTTACTAAATAAAGAAATTCTTGCAAATATTCTCAAAATGCTACTCCAAATGCAGTTTTATTCTGACTGAGATACATATTGTCTTATAGTGGAGTGACAATCCTAGAAAAAGATGCTTAGTTTTCGAGTTTAATGGACCGGCATACCCTACAGCTGAAAGTTATATTTTATAAAAGAGACATTCCTCCTCATACATTTTCGCCCGGTCGTAGAGTTTTCCCAAGTCAAATTTTTTTAAACTTGCGATTAAAGTGAAAAGGGGGGGGGGTATATAAGTCATTTATTTTACTTGCTGATAATGTTCTTTGTCAAAGATTAATTATTGATATTTAAAGAAATACTAATTTGTGTGTGAAAGGAAAGCTACAGGTATCTAAATTGACAATGCAAAATTAATCAGGAATATTATACCCCCCCCCTTCTTTTTTAAAAAAAATCTTATGTTTTGTTATAGAAACTGCGTTAATTTCAACAAAATCTATTCAGTACAATTATTTCATGCAATATTAATAACAAATGTTTACTTAAGCGTTAGAAGGTTTTATAAGACAATGATTTCTGATCAAATAAACCACTCTTTTTAAAGACATCCTCACACTAAGTCTGGTATTCTTCTTGATCTAAAATGTTTTGTGTAACTGGAAACGGATTATAGAATCCCATCATGTCTATGACAAGGACTCAATCGATCAAAATATTGTTAAATATATTAAATTGGCTTCTATTATTAATAAGATAACGCTAATATTCAGTTTGAATGTAAATCAATTAGCATTTGAAAGTCATTTCCTTTTTTCAATTAAAAAAATACGTAAAGGACAAAGATATCACTTTTCCTTCACATTCTTGTTTGAACGAGGTATCTTGCATGATTGGATTATTGCCTTTCTGCTTTATAAGCAATACAGATTAACGCAAGTATGAAACAGAAAGAGAAAACTGATTAAAGTATTTCATCTTAAAGACTGTCCATCACTTTACAGAAACTTTTTCATGTTTCCTTCGGAAATATATTTAGTGTTTTCTACAGCAAAAACATGGACTTTTGTCATTTTTCAAACTAAGGGATACATATTTTGTTTACGCATTTCCTCATTTACATGTACATACTGCGAAAAATTGAACTCTGTTACTCTATGATCCTTTATCAGCGGGGGTATCATATTTTGTCAGCTCACTGCTTACAGTACTTAAAAGTTTTCTTTTGAAACGACGTACCAGTAAGGAAGATATGAATCAAACGGAACTTTAAAAGCAATCCACTAAAGATATTGCTGGACAACTCATGGTTCATTCTGTCATAAGAAAGCTTTTTTGATATTTTTTTCTTTTGAGAAAGAGTTGTCAGTTTTGCTTCAAGAATTAATTGTCTAATATTAATTTTAAAAATTGCAATAGAGACAGAAGAAACAGTACTATATACGCTATCTTTAACCTGCCACAGAAACAACGAGGGATTTCTAACATTTTTTTTTTAGGACTTCTGATGAAATCAAAAAGACTACTGAGTATTTAGGCAATCAGCCTTTTTTAAAAAGCCACGCATGACATGCATTTAATGTGAATATTGCCATTTTGCACTGTTCTAATTATTATCTACCCACCTGAAGTATCTTTTTAAGGATCGGCTATCATTACTTTTTACTTCTACTTTTTTAGTTTTCAAATAAAATATATTCTTGAAAAGTTAAAGATATACATGTACGTGTACATGAAGACCAATGAATAGAAATAACAGCTATAGCAAAGTATTACGTCATTATTTAAACTCTTCACCCCTTTTCAAAGCATTGCAATTTTAACACCAATATGTGTTTAAAATCTTTCAAAACCCCAAATTCGCTACAATGTAACCTGCTTAATTTATGAGTAAACGCGTATTCAAAAGTTCGCCAAATTAAACGTAAATTTTCAAATCATAGACAACATTCATTGATAAAAAAAATTTTGGCCTATTTAGACAGAGAAATGAATAATAATAAGACTTTAAATAATATGTTGTCTGTCCTTTGGATGAGACCGGAATACCGTACTTCAGTATGAGAGCAAGGATGACCTCTAGAAGATTTTTTTACTAAAAAGCTTTTAAAACAGGGTCCAACAATTTCTTTATAATAAAATAATGAATCAGATGTAAAAGGCTAAATTAAAACATAACATTTTTAAAAAATGCGAAATAGATGGTCATATTCCGTTTTCTTAGGTGGGTGGGTGGGTGTGGGGGGTAGGGGTGATGGGTGTTGTTGTTCTTGTTTTTATTTTTCTTTACTTTGTGTACTAAATATTAAGTGATTGTACGTAAAGAATAACGTACATTAGCATTAAACCTTTTAAGTTTAAATAAAATACTATAAGACAAACCTTTCATTTTACAGACAGACAAACGGGCTTTCTTATTCAACTTTTCGTTCCTTTTCCATGAAATCAATATATTCACCGAATAAATAAAATTCCTATACAAATATACATTATTTTCACGAAGTCCTTCAACTTTTCTTTATATGTACAATATTATGGTCAGATTTCATTCATTGATCTTTGATCTCCTTTTATTTTAAATTTTGACCATAGAATTTTCTACGACCGGGCAAAAATTATTGCTTGATAATATATCTGACCAAAAAAGTACAAATCAGCCGTAGGGTAGGGTGGTACATTAAAGTCCAATTTTTGATGGTCTTGTCACTCCACTATTAGTTTATTGTTTCTGATCACAATTTGTCCGTTGTCTGTCGTCGTTGTCGTCGTAAACTTTTCACATTTTCATCTTCTCCTCAAGAACCACTGGGCCAATTTCAACCAAACTTGCTACAAAGTATCCTTGGGTAAAGGTGATTCAAGTTTGTTCAAATGAAGGGCCAGGCCCTTTTCCAAGGGGAGATAATTATGAATTAGAGAAAAATTAATGGCATTTTTTAAAAATCTTCTTCTTAAGAACCACTGGGCCAGGAAAGATGAAACTCATGTGGAATCATCCTCAGGTAGTGTAGATTCAAATTTGTTCAAATCATGACCCCTGGGGGTAGGGTGGGGCCAAAATGACCGATCAAAGTTTTACATAGGAATATATAGGAAAAATCTTTAAAAATCTTCTTCTCAAGAACCACTGGGCCAGGAAAGATGAAACTCAAGTGGAATCATCCTCAAGTAAAGTAGATTCAAGTTTGTTCAAATCATGACCCCCGGGGGTAGGGTGGGGCCAAAATGGCCGATCAAAGTTTTACGTAGGAATATATAGGGAAATGAACCTTTCAAAATCTTCTTTTCAAGTACTTCAAAGCCATGCTTAGTGATATTTATAGGGAATCATCCTCAGGTAGTGTAGATTCTAGTTTGTTCAAATCATGACCCCCTGAGAGTTAAAATTCAAGCCCCATTCCCCCCCCCCCCCCCCCCCCCCCCCCCCCCCCCCCCCCCAGTAAAAGTTCTGCTCTGTGCTTTTTCCTAGCCAATTGCTCAGGTGACAGGGGTAGAAACTCCCTAAAATTACAACTCGCAAATAATTGCTAGTTCCAAAAATATGAACTCGCAATCTCAAAAGACAACTCGCAATTTTAAAATCAAAGCTTTCTAGAAATAAATCACCATCCATCCATTTAAAAAAAATTCAAAATTTTCTACATGAGGTTTTAAAAAAAATTATGTTTGTTTCCTGTAACATTCCCCAAAAATCATTGTTCAGAAGGTCAAGTTTTTTTTTCCTTATGATTAATAGAGCCAAACATCCCTGGACTGAATAAACCAGGTGTTATATTTACAGTGGACACCTAACATGGCAAACAACATGACTGCCTAGCCACAAAAAACGCACTTCAAAAGTTGTGGGGGGAAATGAATCCCTGTTGAGATTCTGCTAGGCTAGATATTTGGACTGATGCCGTCGCAGAATCCCTGGACGACTACTAATAATTCACGTCTGGAGATCAAGTCCCAACTTTGGTCGGTTATAGCAAGAATTATTCGCCTAGACCACACTGCCGTTCGCTTCAATTAAGTCATTTAGTTGTTTATTTGACTCTCTGTCACTATTATTTCTACATAGCTTACTGTTTAGGCATGTAAATCCCAAATTAAAAATATTCACTGAAGTCTCAGTTCAAAATATGGCTCCTTGACAACATTTGGGCTAGTGCAGTAACTTTTGTGTAAAAATTTTTTTCTTATCCCTGAAAAAGCTGTACACTCTAAAATATAGTGGTATTCATCACCTATCTTTCCATTGTTACAAAGTAAACATACTCTTTCATTTAATGGGGTGCCACACCACCTCCCTGTTTCTACAGGTAGATGATGATTTGAGGTACGCATTTTCATCAATAACTTTCTTTGTTTTGGGTGTAAATTTTTAATATAGCTTTCAAATCCGAAATTGGTTTTAAAAATTCTGTAAATCTGGCCTTTGGAAGAACTATTTATGTCATTTGACCATTTTTGAATGAACTGGTCTTTTAAATTCTGATTTACAATAGCACTTAGCAATTAAGCATTAACCACACCTTGCCCATTCCATATAAATGAAAGTCCACAATTATTTAGAATCTTTTGAATACATTCAATCCATTGACATTTAATACCATCATTACTTAATTGGTTATACATATACTTGTACACAATATTGACAATTTTATCTTCTGTACATGTAAACATCTTTGACCAGTATGTAATCATTCTTGTAAAAACATTGATGTACAAAGGGAATCTTCCAGTTTCTCCGTAAATCATGTAATTTGGTGTAGAACTTTTCAAATTAAATATTGTTTTTAAAAAATTTAAATGGACTCGTTCAATAATATCCATATTTTCATTTAAAAATGGGGGATGTCAGATAATTTTTTTTCCCTTGGTGAAGTTTACAGTGAAAAAATCAACTCGCAAAAATTTGCAATTACATATTTTTTAACTTGCAATTTGGAAATTCTAACTCGCATTTTGCGAGTTGTATATAGTGAATTTCGAACCCTGCGGTGAGCGATGTGGCCCCTGGGCCTCTTGTTTAGGTCACCTGAGTAAGATGACCTATTGCTATCCTTTTTCGTCTGTCGTCGTACATCGTTTGTAAACTTTTGAACATTTTTTAACTTCTTCTCTAGAACTAGTGAACCAATTTCAACCAAATTTTATATACAGCATCTATGGGTGAAGGGTAATAAATATTGGGAATTTCAGGGTCCCTGCTCCCCTGGGGCTTGAGATGTGGGGCCAAAACCACTAAAATTAATGCAATCTTTAAAAATCTTCTTTACTCCGGGACATCAAGCAGTCAAACTGTTGTCATGATTTTAATGAGCATTGATACCTCTACCAAAATTTTGAAATTCATGGCCCCTGGGTCAGGTGTTTTGGTGTTAGGGCCAGGCTCTATTGATTATATAGTGATAAGTTGCTGTTCTTTGAAAAAGGACTGCAATACTTGGACCAAATGCATGTTTTTATGCCCCGCCATGAATATGGCTGGGGCATACAGTGTTTGTCATGTCCGTCTTCTGTCCTTCCGTCCTTCCGTCTTCCGTCACACTTTGCGTTCAGCTCTGTTCAAAGCTAAGTTTCAAAGAAACTATTTTCATCAAACTTCATATGCTGATAGATATTGATAAGAACTATGCAACTGCATCAACATTTTTTGACACTGACCTTTCCTTTGACCTTGACCTCACTTTTCTTAAATTAGTGTTTAACTAAGTTTTAAACATACCATTCAAGTTGGTGTTATCAAACTTCACATATTGATACAAACTTTCGGACGATGCATCTAGGGATGGACACTACCAGACTTGCTTCGGATGCTGAATCTGACCTTCATTTACCCAATGAGTGACAAGGTTAAATTTTTTGGAGCAGGTCCATCCCTAAGGAACTATAGGCCCTACCCAAGCCAAACTTGCATGGATGATGCATATAGAGATGGACACTACCAGACTTGCTTCGGATGCTGAATCTGACCTACATTTTCATTCCCAAGTAAATATAAGCCTTACTTGGACCAAACTTGCATGGATGATGCATCTAGGGATGTACACTACCATACTTGCTTCGGATGCTGAATCTGACCTATATTTTCATTCCCAAGTAACTATAAGCCCGGGCTGAACCAAACTTGCATTGATTATGCATCTAGGGATGGGCACTACCAGACTTGCTTCTGATGCTGGATCTGACCTACATTTTTATTCCCAAGTAACTATAAGCCCTAGCTGAACCAAACTGATCAAATTTTATACACATACAAATTTTCATGTTGCTTTACTAATATATCCTCGGCGGGGCATTCATGTCCTATGGACATATTTCTAGTTCTAACTGAAATTCAATTAAGAAAATTTCTAGGTGTAGGAAATATTCATGTATTAGGTTTGTTCACACTTTTTCTGCAATGATCTGCCTACTTATGACTGAAAGTAGTCTTAAAGCAAAATTGTTAAATTCGATCTCTAATTAGCGGTCTTTAGTTTTGTCAGTTTAAAAAATCGGGCTATTTTGATATATGTAACCCATACTGGCTGGGACTTGACACCTGTTCTGGATTTATAACGAAGAATGTATCATGGGAAAAATAGAGATCTGATGGTTTACGAGAAGTGCAGCTATGTAGAACGCAGATTTTTTAGTCAGATCCACCCACACCCCCCCCCCCCCCCACACACACACACACACACTCACATTGAAAGCCGTTGCTACAAACCTTTATCAAACAATATTTAGATTCCTGAAATATTAAATTATTTTTGCGAGTCTTGATGCACAAAACTAATGCCGGTGAAAACCTGTTCTATCTTTTAAAAGCTAGAACTAGTCGTTGAATGACTTTTTTCATTTAAGTTACATGTATCTATAAACTGCAAGTTCTTGTACCTGCATAGAATCAATATCTAGTTTGTAAATAAAAGTATTTGTAAAAGAGAGAAAATCGGATCCGCCAATATGTAAATGCGATATGCAGATTTAAAAGAGCGATTTGCCAATGAATTGCATTTTTTAATTTGAATAGGGCGAATTATTCTACGGACAAGTTACCTAAGGTAGCATTCTCGCTCATGCGTAGCCCAGGGCATCCGGTTTAACCTCGCTTATATATATTTACTTTGTGGACCTGAGGGTCCACACAAAAATAGATTATTTCTTCAAAGATCTTCTTCGGCTTTGACGTCAGCGTCTGTGTTAGCGTCAGCATTCTGATTAAAGTCCCAAGTAACTATAATTCATAGTGTTATTATACCCCCCGCAAACGAAGTTTAGGGGGGGTATATTGGAATCACCATGTCCGTCTGTCTGTCTGTCTGTCTGTAGATGAGATTTTGTCCGGACCATTACTCAGAAACTATTGGAAGGATTTGTCTGAAAATTTGTACAAATATTATTCACCATATGAAGTTGTGCACCTGCTATTTTCATCTTGATTCGATTATTATTTTGAATTTTACAGGTGTTTTTCCATTTTTATTTTGTGGTTTTGTCCGAACCGTTTCTCAGAAACTATTGCAAGGATTAATCTGAAAATTTGTACACTTATTATTCACCATATGAAGGTGTGCAACTGGAATTTTCAACTCTTTTTGTTCATTTTTTTGCATTTTACAGGTTTTATTTTTTATATTAATTGACTTGTTCATTTTGGGCTCATGTATAAGGTTTGAGACATAGAATCTAGAATATCTGTACAAAAATACTACAGCTTAAAACTACTCATATAAACTAAAAAAAAGAAACATCATTAAGTGTTAAAAACAGTTTTTACATTGCACAGAAGATAATGAAATTTTATTTATCTCTTGGGAATAATGACTGGACATGCATCCAGTTAAAGATAAATTAATGAGTTTGGTGTGGGAAGTTGAACAGTAAGGCATCTCATTATCAACCATGTGTAATCTCCTGGGAATCAGGCACAAGAATTAAAGATCTCTCTTCTCTTATTCTGTTAATTGTAATTTATTGTCTGTCAAAGCACTTCATTACTGGATGACCAGCTCTTTATTTTCAAATGAATTTCATATTAAGTTATATTAATTAATTTTGATTTCGTATAATATGATTTTTTTTTCAACAATCAGTTTGCAGAGTGACATAACATAATTGCAATATATTTTTTAATGCAGAAATAAAAAAAATTAAAAAAAAATAATAATAATACAATGGAATTACAATGAATTAGTATTGATGTTTCATTTGGTTGCACCTTTGTTTCATTCATTAAGAAACATGATGAGCAATTATATTTCACTGCAAATTTTTGTCGGTAAATTAAATGTAAATAAGTAAGAACCTCTAGATCCATAAAGTATGTTTTGAATTGGCACCTTCTCTGAAAAACCCAGCGGGGGGTATTTGTCCCTATTGGACAGTTCTAGTTTAGTTTAGGTCATTTTTAGCTCACCCAAACAAAGTTGGGAAAGCTTATGTGATACCCTCGGTGTCACGTCAGTGTCTGCGTTCCAGGTTAAGTTTTTTGGAGCAGTTTTCTTTTTAAGTACTCCTATGTCCTATATTGATTAGACATGCATAGAAGATGTTTCTAGTTGGTTTAATTGTACCAGTCAAAGTTTCAGATGCTGCAATTTCAGCAAAGGAATGACCAGGTTAATGTTTTTAGTGCAGGTTAACATTTTTGGTGCAGTTTTTGGTGTAGGTCCGAGTAACTATGAGCCCTATGTTGACCAAACTTGCAGGGATGATACATCTAAGGATGCACATTACAAGGCTTGCTTTCGGATGCTGAATCTGACCTACATTTTCCAGTTGAGTGAACAGGTTAAAGCTTTTGTGCAATTTTCATTTCAAAGATACTATGAGCCCTACAATGACCAAACTTGCATGAATGGTACATCTTAGGATGCAAACTACCGATTTGATTCGGATGCTGAATCTGACCTACTTTTTCCAGTTTAGTGAACAGGTTAAAGTTTCTGATGCAGTTTTCATTTCAAAGATACTATGAGCCCTATAATGACCAAACCTACATGGATACATGTAGTACATCTTAGGATGCATACTACCAGTCTTGATTCGGATGCTGAATCTGATCTACATTTTCCGGTTAAGTAAACAGATTAAAGTTTTTGATGCAGTTTTCATTTCAAAGATACTATGAGCCCTATAATGTCTAAACTTGCATGGATGGTACATCTTAAGATGCATACTACTTACTTGTTTCAGATGCTGAATCTTTTCTGGTTGAGTGAACAGGTTCAAGTAACTTTGAGCTCTTCAGTAACCAAACTTGCATGGATTATAATTCTAAAGGTGCGAACAGCATTCTACCAGGCTGGCTTCAGATGCTGAATCTGACCTACATTTTCTTGATTAGTAAAAAGGTTATTTTTTATACACTCAGGTTTCATTTCCAAATAACTTTGAGCGATATTTTAAGCAGACTTGCATGGATGATACATCTTAGGATGCACATTAAAATTCAGATGCTGATTTTGACATACATTTTCAAGATAATGGACCTGGTTAAAGTTATGGGTGCAGGTCTATTACCAAAGACTCTAAGGTTAATATAAACCAAACTTGCACAAATGGTGCATCAAGGGATGAAAACTCTCAAAGTTGCTTCAGAAGCTGAATTTTAATTAGGTTTCATGCTGAAGAACTAGTTTGAAGTTTTTATATAGGCCTATTCCAAAGTATCAAATCAAAATTTCATAAATTTTGCATTTTTGGATGTACACTATTTGTTGCTTAATTGTGGGACTTTGCCCTACTTAAAGACAACTTTCATTTAGGTGAGCTCTGTAATCTTTGATTACCAATGTTCAACTTAGTTCCTTGCTTTTGTACTTCAAATGGATTAATTTTACTTAAACTTGTATGCCCTATGATAAAGGAGGTCAACCTAGAAATGCTAGGTTTTTCATCCGTTATAGCTTAATCATAGATATTAAATTACAGCTATTATTATACTTCTGTTAAAATGTTTCCTATATAAAGTTCAGAAGGTAAACTAACTATTTTTCATAGTCTTAAAATATCCCAGCATAGAAAGCTATACCCCTGGGGTATAGTTTTTGCTATCCACCCCTTGGAAAATTTTCATGCAATTTTTGACGCCAATTTTAATTTCCAGCGTTAAATCAATAGTCTGATGATGTCATTATGACTTCAGTCGCATAGTGACGTCATCAGAATTTCAGCTTATTCTTGCAGTATTGTCTGACTCCAAAGAGAATTCAAACCTTAAAAATTATAATATACATCAGTATAATAAAACACTTATCCACTGGTTGTAAGTGGGATAGCTCTTTTATTAAACCCTTGACAGGAACTATTCCCCTCGGGCAAGCCCTCGGAGAATAGTTCCCTGTCGCGGGTTTGATAAAAGAGCTATCCCACTCACAACCAGTGGATAAGTGTATACTTTTCCCCCAACATTGTAGGTATGTTAATTTCCAAACCTTTTCTTTGATTTGAACGAATTCTCTTTGACAGCTGCATCAAGGAAAGTTAAGAGACACAGCTGGCTACCAGAGGAGGATAAAGCCATACAATCATATTTCAAGGAAGATATCAATGATTTCGAAAACGAGGGGAATGCAGGACCATTACACGGTAATATTTACAAGTATGATTAACAATTGATATTTTCAAATTGCCTCTTCAATTTGATTAAAAATTCATATTACTCTCTTCAGTTTGATCCAGAATGTTTGCATTTTGATCAAAATATCTGCACTTTTCCTTATACTATAGATTTGATTCATGCTTTTTGGGTAATGGCTTCCGTTTTGAGACACTGACTGATAGTAAACGACTAGACGGGTTTACATAACCTAATCTAAAAAGAAAAATTATTCTGACAAAGCTGACTAATTTTTTTCCTAAACTTTACAGTGGCAAAGAAAATAAAAAAATTCCTTACCAAGAATCCAAACATTCTAAGGGATTATCCTACTGGGGAGAAAACCAAGAAGATCAGGATAAAAGTGTTTAATTTGAGGAGACAGAGGAGACTAAAATACAAGAAGGGAGTACAAAAACTTTCTGTCTGATTTTTTTCTGCCAAGGAAGTTTTAAAAATAGACCGACACGCAAAAGAAATGCAACAAGCATAAAATACATCTGAATTTTTAGTTCGTTTGGTCAGAAACAAGAAGAGCTTAAGCGATAGTAAGGTGTCTGTCATCCGTCTATTTGCCTAGCTGTCTGTCTAGCCCTCTCCGATTTTTTTTATTTGATGTTTTCTGGAGAGGGCTACAATTCCACAGCATCTCTTTAATGGTGCAAAGATATTTTTTAAATACGGGCGACTGCAGGCAGTACAAAATGTTTTTACATTCAGCTTATTTCTAATAAGATGGTATTTTATTCACTGTTGACAACATATTAACCTGTTAAACGTGAAAACAATGTAAAATACATCTGTTTGCCTTTTTCAGCAGCCATGATAGTTCACGCATGACGTACTGACTTGCGCTTGAAATTTAGAATTACTTAATATAGCAATTGTCAATGTATAAATAATTATGATGAATAGTAACACTAAACATCTATAAATAAAATCATTCCATGTGTCATTTTTTCGTAAACAGCATTATTTAAGCTTAAAATATTTCAGATATCCGCTCCCTATAGGTCCTTTATAAAATTAGCTGTCCCAAAATAAATCTGTCAAGGTCATCAAACATGGAGGATAAATTTTAAATTATGATGTTGACATACACGAAAAATACAAATATATGGATTTTTCTGTATATTTTTGGATCAATTTATGTCTGGGTCCAGGTAAGACATATAAATAAAATACCCGTTTATTGACAATTTTAGCCGAAATCCATACGGGAATGAATCGCTCCAGCTGTGCACCATTACAGAGATCCTTAGGAGTTGTAGCCATCTCCCAAAAAAACGGAGAGGGCTACATTATTGCAGCTTATTTTATTGCAATTTTGCCACAAAAAAGACTTAATCAAGAATCATTATTCTAGATGTTACTGTTTTAAAGTTTTAAGTTACTCTTCCTTTGTTATAAGTACAAACCAGTAGAGCTTCACTCTTGACAGAGACTTCTGGTTTATCGAAATGTCAGATTGCTTTAAACCTTGCAAAGTAATACGTTCCTCTTCAAAAATCCTCTCTTCTGAACATCCATTTACAGAATACAAGTCTGCTTGACTCCACCATATGCAACAGCAACTGCATTTCTACAATGCATTAGGTTTATCAATTTAGTAATTTGTGCAAATGAAATACAAACTTTGGCATTTTTAAACTTTCGTTTTTCAGATGCTGAGGTCAATTTTTAAATGCTGACACAGTATAGTAGCAGGGATTTTCCACACCATTTTGGGAATTGGGCCCAGGCCCTTGGAATTGGGAATTTAACGGCATTTTATCAATAATTGGGAAATTTTATAGCATGATGTTTTTCAAGAAATAAACACTTATAATTAATAAATTTGATGTTTTCCTTAATTATTCAAAATTGTAAAGCAGATGATAGATCAATAATAATAAATTTTTTTCCAAATTTCATAAAAATTTTGTTTATTTTTTTCAGTTAAACAAAACACTGGTCATTATTTTACCAGAAATTTAATCAAGTTAACTTTATGGGTTCTATTTTGGGAAAAATAGAGGGATTTTGCAATTGGGAATGGGGCCCATATTCGGCCCTACACGGGGCAGTGGAAAATCCCTGAGTAGCCCTTGGACTTCAGGAATTTCCCAATTTTACTGATTTGCAATTTGTTAAAAATATATTTACTTGTACTTTTTGATGCCCTGCTCACATGCAGAGTTTAATTCAAATTAAACCTAAGTTAATGCGAATTAGTTAAATTTGAATTCATTTACTGTGCTAGTTACTTCACATTAGCTCTGTGTGAATGCTAAGCGAAGCTAATTTGAATTAAAGTTTGAGCCAGGCTGACTGATGCCTGACTGTAGAAGAAAAATTTTAATCCAGTTGGAGGTATGTCCAGTACACGATGTTTTTTCGATATTGTCGACATCGTTGTAAGAATACTAGTCCTCCTAATATCATAACATATTAAACATGACAGTAATACCTTTGTTTATATCTGTATATATTACATCGTTTACCAATATAATGTAAACATCTTTTTAACATTGCCTTCTTTTTATCTTGTTTACATCGTTCACATCGTCGACATCGCATTGTTGGTCGATATCGAGTCTACATCGTGTCAACGTTGCCCTACTTATTTTTCTTGTTTACATCGTTAACATCGTCGACATTGCAATGTTAGTCGATATCGAGTCGACATTGTGTCAACATTGCCTTCTTTTTATCTTTGTTTACATCGTTCACATCGTCTACATCGCAATGTTGGACGATATTGAGTCGACATCGTGTCAACATTGCCCTACTTATTTTTCTTGTTTACATCGTTAACATCGTCGACATTGCAATGTTGGACGATATCGAGTCGACATTGTGTCAACGTTGCCTTCTTTTTATCTTTGTTTACATCGTTCACATCGTCGACATCGCAATGTTGGACGATATCGAGTCGACATGGTGACAACATTGCCCTACTTATTTTTCTTGTTTACATCGTTAACATCGTCGACATTGCAATGTTGGACGATATCGAGTCGACATCGTGTCAACATTGCCTCTTATTTTTCTTGTTTACATCGTTCACATCGTCGACATCGCAATGTTGGTCGATATCGAGTTGACATCGAGCCAACAGTGCCTTCTTTTTATCTTGTTTACATCGTTAACACCGTCGACATTGCAATGTTGGTCGATATCGAGTCGACATCGTGTCAACATTGCCTTCTATTTAACTTTGTTTACATCGTTAACATCGTCGACATCGCAAAGTTGGTCGATATCGTGTCGACAATTGTCCACATTGCCTTCCTTTTTCAAAATCTTATTTACATTGTTCACATCGTCGTGTTCGCTTTGTTGGTCGGTAACTGAGTTGATGTTGTGTGAATATTGAATTCTGTTCATATGTTTTCTTTATATACTTAGTAGTTATGTTGGCCTTTATCGAGTCGTCAGCATGTCAAGATTGATTTTCATTTTTTGCCTATTTATCTTGGTAAAATCATTGACAACGCATATAAAGTATAAAATCAAGTTGACTTCATATTTTCTGTTTACGTTTTGCACATCATCACCAGGGCGATGTTTGACTCTGATGAGTCCACATCAAGTATGGAGTATGTCTCTTCCAATCTGAAAATGAACTACAAATTGATTTGATTTGAATACAAGTATACAGAAGGATGAAAGAAGTGAAAATTAAAGGAACTATTTTTGAATTTTATTGTTGTATATTACTTGTATTGTATAAAATTCATATGATTATATCAGTATGAAAACAGTGGCATTATGGCTATTCAAGTGGTTTAACATGAAATCAGTGTACAATAATTATTCATTCGTGATCATAGTTTTCATTTTTTTGCACGATGGTGCATTCTCGGTGTTAGAAAGAGCCTCCTCGTATTCCCTCATGTCTATTCCAACCTTGGAAAGAGTGTTTGTCATCTGTATGGTACTTTCAAGAGACATGTTTTGGGTGGGTTTTTTAATGAAAGTGAAAATAAGTCACCCTCCACCTTGTGGCTTTTCATGTTTTGTTTCGCCAAGTCCTTACTCGCACAAAGATTTTATTTCTTCTTTTACCTGTTCAGCAATATTTCTTGTGCTCCTTGTTATGGCATTGCATGGAACGGATGGTCCTGGATAAAGAAGGATTATTTGGTTATGGTGGGGTGTAATCTAATTTGCTAGAAAATTTTATTTCTTTAAGTAATATTTTGTAATTGGAATTTTTATTTGTTAAATCAATGGTTGTTCAGAGGAAGACTCAATCAAACCAATTTTTTAATGTCATTGTATGAAGGGATACGCCTCTCATGTGCGTGATACTAGTAATATCTAATACATGTATATCAGCAGACGTAGTTATTTCCCCCTTTCATTTACATGACTGTGTAATAAAAACAGGATTTTTCTATGACCTTCGATTGATTGATTGATCATAGAAATCTTCGTATTTTCACAGTGACGCCACAATTGATCGACGTCATCAACCGTCTATACCGTTAAGTTTTTTTCATGAGTTTCTGGCTTCATGGGAGGTGTAAAAATTATTAAAACGAAGTGTAATTTCGAAGAAAAAAAATAAAATAATGATCTTATATAGATATTTATTATCTTTGAAAATGTCTGCATATAATTTACTATGATAAGACTAATCGAATTAATGAAAACTTTTGTAATAAACATGATAAATGTAAAAGTCTTGTGCTTATGTGCTTTAGGGGGTAGGGGGGAGGTATTGAAGCAACAGTATACGAATTATGGAAATCTAAAACCATAAATATTCATGTTAAAGTATTTAGATAAAAAATTTATATTAATAATGAATTAATAAGTAATACCCCGGTAAATATTTTATGTACATGCATGTACTTACATTGATTTATTATAGACCTCATGTCGCAAAGTGTGGTAGCACTTTCAACTTCGGCAATGGCATTACGGCCAGCATCCATAGCTGCTGTTTTGTTTGTTCCAGTGAATCCGACCGTCGCAGAATAAATTGAAGGTTGGGTCCAGCTTCGCCAGGGTCGAATTTCCAATTTGTTAAGGAAATGCGCGATGTCAGTAAGAAAAGGAGGAATTAAAAATGCCATCGGTACGCTGTTCGACACTGCATTATTATGCAACATTTCATTTGTTAATTCATCGAATGGATCATTAATTGTTTCCTTGTAGCAATTTTGAATTCTGTCTCGATGCACAAATGCAGACATCCTTCCACTTCCTAAATTTGTTTTCATGCAATAACGTTAAAGTGTTTAGCTTTTAACGTCGTTGCTATCGTGACGGCGTAAACGTGACGTCAGAAATAAACTTTCTATAGCGACGAAAAATTGTACGGGAAAATATTTTAATTAATTTGTTTTGTGTCAGTTGCGTTATTTATTTAGGGAATGTGTATACTTTTATTATGGATTTGAATGACTTATTGAAACCAGTTAGAAAATACCAAGTCGCATGTAGACGCATAATTAAATTACATTTTGTGCGAGACTAAACCTAATTATTAGAGTTGTGTGCGAGACTAACCCTAATTATTATAGAGTTGTGTGCGAGACTAACCCTAATTATTATAAAGTTGTGTGCGAGATTAACCCTAATTAGTAGAGTTGTGTGAGAGACTAACCCTAATTATTATATAGTTGTGTGCGAGACTAACCCTAATTAGTAGAGTTGTGTGCGAGACTAACCCTAATTAGTAGAGTTGTGTGCGAGACTGACCCTAATTATTATAGAGTTGTGTGCGATATTAACCCTAATTATTATAGAGTTGTGTGCGAGACTAACCCTAATTAGTAGAATTGTGTGCGAAACTGACCCTAATTATTATAGAGTTGTGTGCGAGACTAACCCTAATTAGTAGAGTTGTGTGCGAGACAGACCCTAATTATTATAGAGTTGTGTGCGAGACTAACCCTAATTATTATAGAGTTGTGTGCGAGACTAACCCTAATTAGTAGAGTTGTGTGCGAGACTAAACCTAATTAGTAGAGTTGTGTTCGAGACTAACCCTGATTAGTAGAGTTGTGTATTTGTATAGAGTGGGGTGCGAGACTAACCCTGTTTTGTATAGAGTGGGGTGCGAGACTAACACTGTTTTGTATAGAGTGGGGTGCGAGAATAACCCTATTTTGTATAGAGTGGGGTGCGATTTTGTCGAGTTGTGGTTAAGTCTAAAGTGAAGAACGTATCAACATCGTTTACATTGCGATGTCGACGATGTCGTCATGTAGAAATGATAACAATGTAGACGATGTAAATACGATATCGTATCAACATTGTCAACATTGCGATGTCGACGATGTCGTCATGTAGAAGTAATAACAATGTTGACAATGTAAACGCGATATCGTATTAACATTGTCAACATTGCGATGTCGACGTCGACGATGTCGTCATGTAGAAATGATAACAATGTAGACGATGTAAACGCGATATCGGATCAACATTGTTTACATTGCGATGTCGACGATGTCGTCATGTAGAAATAATAACAATGTTGACAATGTAATCACGATATCGTATCAACATTGTCAACATTGCGATGTCGACAATATCGAATTGATTAAGTGAACTGGACATGAATGTCCAGTTGAGTTTACTTTGCATTAGCTGATGTATGAACGCAATTTAATTCGCATTAGTTTGATTCGCATGAGTTTGATTTGCATTAGTTTACTTAGAATTGATTTACTGCAAATTAAACTGGTTGTGTGAGCAGGGCATATTTTATGGGTTTTATTACTTTATGTAATTTTTCCCCTATTAAAACAAGACATGTTTCTTTTTTTGTTTAGATATAGATGTCTCATAAATCAAACCTAAATGTATAACATATAGAACTATATGATAACATAAAAAATTAATTTATTATCGTGTTTTTAATGGCAACACATAGCAAAGTCTTGGAACATGAAATTGAGTAGTGATTTACTGAGTAATTGAATTTTAGGACCATTTCTTGTTTCATTACAGCAGTAAATTTTGAATAACTTTGCAGAGCTTTCATAGTAGAAATTCAGCTTGCAGTGGAGAATCTATTAACTTGGCAATGAGGAGTCATACAAGGATTATCAGTGATTTATATTGTATCAGATATATCTTTTTTGTAGAACCCTATTTATTGTCTTGTTCTGTAGTATTCAGCTGGTGATGATTTAGTTACACAGACACGTACTTGGGCATGAAAATAGAATAATATGAAGATTTTCTTCATGTCTTTTCAGAATTATATAATTAACAAACCTGTATCAAATCTTATTTCTGATATATTTTATTATCCATTGCTTGTAGAATAGATACTGATACAAGTGTGTGACAACTGGGTATAAAATGAAAAGAAAAATATGCATAACAGAATTAAAGCATGAATTAAAAAAAGAAGTAATTAAATTAAGAGATATTGTGTTTAATTTAAAAGATGTAAAAGATTGAATTGCATACTTTTCATTTTATATATACAGTGCACATATACTCACTTGGGGGGCTCATGTAATATAGAGGATAGGAGCATTACATGGAGACTCGTAAGTGGGCCACAATGACTCCGGTGGCTCCGGAGGATACCCCTGCCTTTGAGCAGATAATACAATTAATAGATACTTAAACTGACACCATATGTAGCTCTCTTGAAGGGAATTGTGCTCATATATTAAGACATCAACAATAACAAGATCGAATCGATAAGAAATTTTCACATTTTTAAAAATAGGGCACAAGCTCCTGGGATTGGGAAATTGAGGCCATATGTGTTCACTTATAAGAAATAATAGTACATGACAAATTTAAGGAAATTAACACAAATAATGCATAATCTTGAACTTTTATTTAACTATCAATCTATTGATAAAATCAACAGTCATCAACATGTCAGACAAATCTTCTTAAAATCTGAAACAGTCGTTTGATTGATTGATTGTATACTGTTTAACGTCCCTCTCCAGAATATTTCACTGATATGGAGACGTCACTATTGCCGGTGAAGGGCTGCAAATTTAGACCTATGCTCAGCACTCAGGGCCTTTGAGCAGGGAGGGATCTTTATCTTGCCACACCTGCTGTGACACGGGGCTTCGGTTTATACGGTCTCATCTGAAGGACTGCCCCATTTAGTCGCCTTTTACGACAAGCAAGGGGGTACTGAGGACCTATTCTAACCCGGATCCCCACGGGGCAACAGTCGTTTGATTTAAAACCAAAAACCATGCTTCAGTCTGAGTAAAGATTTATTTTCAAATTCGAAAATTGAAAGCAAATTATATTTTTTGTAAAAAGTGGGTTGCAATTGGGAAAGAACATATTATAAATCTTTGTGCTCCACAACATTACATGTAGTATATGGAAGTGCCCAGTGAGAATCAAAGTGTCATTCTATCCATTAATATTGCTTTTTTTTAAAACTAATTTTTGGAACAATTCAATTATAGTGAATGACTGCTATTTATCTGTAAATGAAGTATTGTTATCTGCACTGTTAACATTTTTAAAAATATATATGTACTTAGCGCTCATGAATTTTTTTCTTAATCTTCTGAATAATTTATTGATCAGTGACCAAGATCAGTGACCAAACATTAGATATTGGGCATCCTACATAGTGATCAAATATGGAATATTCTTCAACAGGCTTAGAAGAAGACATATTTTGATTCTGATGCTGATTCTATATAATTATATTTTGGAGACAAAATTCAATTCAAAGATAGCATTTTAATTTTGAGAAAATAGTTTTTAAACAAAAATTGCCTTTGTTAAGTATTCTAAGAATTGTATTGCTCATTTCAAGGAAGTCAACTCCCCTACCTTTCAATGGTGTCAGTTTAATATATCTTGCAAATTGGGGGACCCACAGCCTTGAGTTTTAAACCCATGCAGGGTCAAATTCAGCTCATGAGGTTGCTGAGTATTTGGTACTCTTCTTAGTATTTAATTTGTGTAGTCCAGAACTATGCATATATCAAAGTCTATTACAGTAAAAATCAGTTATAACACAGGAGTCTGAAGTTTTAATCGTCAAAAAAAAAAAAAAAAAAATCCGGAAAAAAATTTTCCTACCCTTAACTAAAAAAACTTTTCTAGTTAAGGGTAGGAAAACATTTTTCCGAATTTTTTTTTTTTTTTTTTTTTGACGATAAAAACTTCAGACTCCTGTGGTTATAACAAGCCACCGGGACCTATGAAATTACTTTATATCTGTTATTTGTTATATCCGTATAAGGAAATATGCTAAATTTATATTAATGGCGATCTTTTCTATATCCATGAATTTGCAACATCTGTGTTTGTTCTATAGGTATGTACAGAAAAAAACATTGTCAAATCAGTGTTTAAACAAGAAACATATATTGACGCAAGCGTCAAAAATTTTCTGTAAACCAATTAATTTTCACTTTTATGAAGCATCTAAAGACTGAATTGGTGATCTGTTTTAAAAATATCTTATATTTATCTGTTATTATAGTATATATCCTCGTGACATTAAACGCTTGTTCACGACATTGCATGATTTTCTTAATTATATAATGCATGTTCAGTATTATATGTACATGTATAATTAAGCAAAATACCCCCTAGTCCTCTGCATCAACAAACCGTGGGCCTGTATAATTAGGAGGCATTTAGAATACATTAAAAGTTTAAAACTAAAATTTAATGTTATGCAGTGTAGTTTTAATTTAATAAATCGCAACAAATATGTGGGGCTCCTTGCTCTCTCTTTGAGGAAAAAAATAAACTCCCTCAAGATCCACCACTACATTTTTTGTCTTTCAGTTTCTTTGAGTTGTAGCGGGAAAATTCTTGGCACATTGTAAAACGTGTATTATCCTCATCTGCTAGGGGCCAATCTTAAAATATTCTGCCTGCTAGGTCTCTGGATGAATGAACATTTTAACATATATTTGAAAATGTTTATATATGTACATGTGTACATGTCATTTGAAAATAAATAATTCTAACAAATCCTGTTTTATTAGAGAAAGTAAAATTGTGCAACATTCATAACGTGATCTTTGCTTTAACAGGTCGAGACCACTAGATTTTCTGACGTCAGAATAAATTTGCATGTAAATTAGCTATATGTTTACTTTAACCACTGATGAATGAGTCGCAATGCATTGTGGGCTACTACAAGTACTCACCTGTGTTGAAAATAAAGGGTAACTTGAAAAGTCCCTTGGAAACTTATTTTCAATTCTTTTTCGAGATTTGTTGAAGAAATATTTAAAATATTGTATAATCTTTCATTTCTATGCTCACATTTACAAAATTTGCTTTCTGAAGCCTTATATCAACTTATAAAACATCGGCCTTAACCATTGTTCAAAGAGACGTAGACCTGTGCTACATGTATCGTGTCGATAAAACATTGAGTTTGTTTTCACGTGAAATACGTGTACATAGTTTTAGCAGGTAGTATATAGGTCCTTGAATTTAGACAGCAGGAGAATGTGTTTAATTATTATTTAACCCCTCAATATTATTTTATGTACATGCAGACGTCAAAGCGTCTGTACGGTATTCGAAGCAACTATTAATCATCTAGAACAACTCCAGTATTAAATGTGAGCATGGAGCAATGTCTTTACAATATAATCTTTCAATTTTGGTCTTATAAAGTGATAAAGAAGCTCTACAAATTTTCCGGTGACGAGTTAAATAATGTGTAGTAAACCGACGAAAACCACGTGTCGCCATTGAATCGTAAACACGTAGTAGAGTGTCATGCTTTGGGACTCATTCACTTGATTGGAGAACAGGTGTGACGAAGACATCGTCACATGTTGAAAATTGCCTTCCATATAAGGTAGTGATCTCGACCTGTTTAAGGCAATGCCCAACACGTGTCCTAATTTTCTCAGCACCTCAAACATGTCAAAGTTTCTCAATCAGGATTGGATGAAATATTTACCTCGTTCTTCATAAATATTATAATTTTATGTTTATTGTCGGTTTTCGTTAAACATTTAGATGCTCTTTTAATATACTATTATATTAATGTTAAATATTTTTTAATTTAAATTGTTTTAACTCCGCAAAAAACACACAGCGACTTCAAACTCTCATATCATATAACCTCCTGGCGGCCGGTAATAATGGACAAACAATTACATGTAGTATGAAAAGCGTTGGTCAGCAGTTAACTGAATACTTCTTGAAACACCCTGCATGACTGCTTAAGAAAAAGAATATTGCAACAGAGCTTGGAACTTTAACCTACCCACAAGTTTTATTGTTCATGTACAAAATGTTAATGTTAATAATTGAAACTGAATTATATATATATATTTACATTTCCAATGTCTTTGTCTAAGATAAAATAACAAATTGTAAATGTACTTTATTGGTGCAGTTCCAAAAAACCATGGGCATGACATTCATGGCCCCAGGGTCAGGGGTTTTTTGTGCTAGGGCGGGGCTATATAGATTATAAAGGAAAATGCATTATTTCCTTGAAAATCTTCTCTTATTAAATAAACTAACTAAACACATAGTTTTTATAAGCAAGAGCGCATCTTCCAAAATTGTAAATTTTATGGCCCCATGGTCAGGGGTTTTGGTGTTAAGGTGGGGCTTTATTGATTACATAGTGAAAATGCATTAATTCTTGAAAATCTTTTCTTTTGCTACTGGCTTTTATGCCAATGATCCAAGTGTATATTTTATCTAGCAAAATGGTTATTTTCAAGGGGGGGGGGGTGTTACATAATCACATAATCTGAAAATAAATTAATGCTTTGAAATCTGAAAATAAATTAATGCTTTGAAATCTGATCTTTAATATTAGTCAATCATTTTATGTTAAAATTTGCAAAATTTTGAGATATGTAACCCCAGGATCATTGGTCCTTTTGGGGAGAGCTGCACAACTCACGGTTATAAAGTGGAAGTGCATTTTCTCTTTGTTAATCTGACGAACCTCTGGGTATTAAGTAAATAGATTAACCATGCTAAGTTCATAGATAGTATAAGCAATGGTGCCTCTTTCAAAATTGTGGATTTCATGACCGCTGGTTTAAAACAGGAACCAATTTTAATTGTTTGAAGGTTGTTACATGATACTCAGGTAACCTACATGTATAAGGCCTCTTGTTCATAAAGCACTACATGAAATATGCCTATGTGGTTATGGTTTTATATACTCGTCTTTGACCATAAATGCTACAGACCCCATAATGCAAAAAGGTGCATTTTACGGAGCAATATTTTTTGTGCACTCTGAGGAGAATTTCATCACTTTATAGCATTGGTCTATCAACTACCTTTTACTCCCTAATTATACCCCCGCAAATGAAGTTTGGGGGTATATAGAAATCAGCTTGTTCATCTGTCTATTAGCTATCTGTCTGTCCAGCTGTGCAAACGTGTCAGGTCCATTTCTTTCTTATGTAGGAACATTAGAATCTACTATTCCTCACAAAGATTGCTCGTGACTTAAGGGTGTGTCATTACCTTGACCCAAAGTCATTTGGGAAAGTTAAAGGTCACTGGAAGAATTTTTTTTTATAATTCATGTCAGGTCCATATCTTTCTTATGGATAAACTTGGTAATTAAGTTCCTATTTCACACAAAGATTGCACATGACTTAAGGATGTGTCATGACCTTGACCCAAGGTCATTTGGGGAAGTTAAAGGTCACTAGAAGAATAATTTCAAAATTTGTGTCCGGTCTATAACTTTCTTATGGATAAACTTGGTAAGTTACTAATATTTCACATAAAGATTGTTCATGAGCGTAGGGGGGTATTTTGTCCCGTTTGAACAGTTCTAGTTCTAGACATATTCTGTAGCCAATATGTATATTTTATCCACCTCCCAATCATTTATAGCTGTCTCTACATGCAATAAACTCACCTGAAGTGAATTAACAGCAATCTAACAAATAATTTTTATCAAGCGAGTTTATCACTTGTAGAGACAAATTTATAAAGTGTCGGGAGATGGATGAAATATACAGATTACTTAAATAATGTGCCTAGAATAAGGGAGTGAAAAGTACAATGTAGTTAATTGACCGATGCTGGAAAGTGGAGAAATTCTCCCTAAAAAGTGTGCAAAAAATATTGCACTGTAAATTTTACATTTCGGGATCTGTAGCGTTATGGTCAATTACAAGTAAATAAAACCATGATGCTACAGATCTGCAGCTATATACGAGGGTTGTCCAAAAAGTTCGTGGACAATGACGTTTTTGTGAAAATAAATGGTTCTATCTAAATCTGTTGTATATCAAAATATTTCTTATGAAAAAACAAGTCGGAATGATTAAATTTTTATTGATGTAACAATATTTTTTTTTAATCGGGGTCTTTAGAGGTCGCGGAGAGTGCCCACGGACCAAGGTTAAAATGACATATATAAACGCTGATATAAAGTCTTTGGATTACATTGATTATTTTCTATGTAAGACAAGTCAAATTTAACCAGAAGTCTCTATCAAGACTGTAGCTCTACTGGTTTGTACTTATCAAAAACCATTGCACTATTTTATGTATCTTTCTCTTTGTGTAGTCTACTTGTGTGCCAACTTAATAATTATTTTGAAATTCTTTAAAAATGCTACTCCTTAATTCTACAGTTTTGGTCTGATTTCAAAATAAATTGGCACACTAGTAGACTACATTAAGATACATAGAATTGTGCATTGTTTTTTTTTTTTTATTTCGGTGAACGGTGTTACTATGGTTACTAAAAATAGAATAATTTTCTGTGAAATTCCTTTAAAACGCTACTTCTACGGACAATCTGCAATCTTTAGAGACCCCGATATTTACAAAAATATTTAAGTTCTATCAATAAAAATTGAACCACTCTGACTTGGTTTTTCATAAGAAATATTTTGATATACAATAGATGCATATAGAACTATTTATTTTGACAGAAACGTCATTGTCCACGAACTTTTAGGACAGCCCTCGTAGACAGGAGTACCTTGAGTAAACAATGACTACATGTATCCCCAGGCTTACATGTAAGTGAAATCAGCAGACATTTGTAAATGACAATTCTTTATTGAAAATGTTGCAATGTACAATTAAATTCAATGTATAAATTGGATGACTGATTAAAAGTCATGTTATACATGTATCATATGGAATACATGCATAAATAAATACATCTGAATACATCAAAACATGCACAGTAACAACTGGATTATTTTTCTATAATGTGAACTATGCTTCTTATTTCAAAGACAAACACAAATGTATACATAACTGTAACACGAAAGATATACATTTCTACAAAATTAGGTATAATTGAGCGCAAAAGAAATTTGAGTAAAACTGCCATGGTAACATGAAAACAAGACCCGTAGAAATAAAATTTAGAATATGCAACATTTAATGCATTATTTAAAAAAAATCAATATTTAAGACCAAAATATACATTTCAAACCAAATAAATATTTGATAAAAAGGCATTGAAACAAATACAGAAAAATAACAAATCAAGAGGCCCACTGACCACAATGCTCAGCTGTGTCACTCTGACCCCGTTATTCTGCTTCAGGTTTTTTTTTTTTATCAATATATACATGTATGCCTCTGTAACACTTTGACTGCCTTTTGTGCTAACCATTTAAACACATACAGCAATATGAAAAAGAATTTAAGATATTTATAAATTATATAAAAATTAACAAAGACGTTGCTATTTAAAGAGAAACTACAGCTTATTTTCCGCAAAAATAATGAAACAGAAAATTTTACCGCAACTTTCTCGCAAAGTTGAAGGTTGAAGGTATGACCTTTCTGAAAATCATAGGTTTTAAAAGTAAATAAATCTGGTTTAACCGTAAAAAATTTGTTGTTTGTAATAATTTTTGACGGTCCTATAAAAACAACAAAGGTACTTCCGGCTGATCTTCAATACGATGTGTAGAGATCATTAATGAACTTACATGCTTCAAATTTTCAGCATTGATATCATTTTCACCATTTAATCCATTAGTGTTTAAATAAACACTCTCCATAAATGTGGAAATCGAGCTGAAATGTCTCTTTAAAATCTTCTCTAACTTAGGAAGCTTCCATGTGTATGTTATAGGTTATCTGGCACAATGGTTCTTGATAAGATTTTTAAAGATTTTTCCTATATATTTCAATTAAATTTCATTTTTTGCTGTAGTTACAATGTTATTGATATTTTTTTAAATAAAAATCTATTTTTGTCATAGAAACTGTAAAAATTGATAATATTTTAAACTTTATTGAGAAAAGTTATGTTCCTATGCATGTTTTCATGTTATTTATGGTGTTTGTTGATTTTAATGTTAATTGTGTTTTTATTTTAATAAACTTAGAACATAGAAGTGCTTTCCAAATATAAACATTAATAACAAGATGTGTTTGTGAAACACTATGCGCCCTGTGGCAACAAAGTTCAAAAAAACTATTTTTAGCATATTGATCACAGTCAAGGTCACAAGATCATTGACCTTGCCGTCGTTTGAAAGGACTTTATCGGTGGAGTATGCATACCAAATATGAAGTCCCTATCTCCTATGGGTTCAAAAGTTAGGACAAACAGTGGAAAAAGCTTTTTTTAGCATACAGGTCACAGTCAAGGTCACAAGGCCATTGACCTTGATGTCATTTGAAAGCACTCTATTAGTGGAGTATGCATACCAAATATGAAGTCTTTATCTCTTATTGTTCAAAAGTTATGGCGAAGGTTAAAGTTGACAACAGACAGAAAGACAAACAGACAAACCGATAAACAGACAAACAGACAGGACAAAAACAATATACGCCTGGGATCTATCGATCCAGGTGCATAAAAATACAATTAACAATATAATCAATAATTAAATTTACAAATGTGACTCAGATGACCAAACAATAAGCAAAAGGGCCTTAAATCCCTCTTCTGATAAACTGTACAACCTATCACTTCTATTTGAAGCTTCTAAGTATCCTGTATATTTAGATAAAGCCTTGAAATTACAGAGGTAGGTCATCATGACCTACATTTTAGATGAAACACTCTGACAACCCACAGTGATCTATTTTTCAGATGAAATACATTAAGGACCCATGACGCATCAACGGACAAAGTTTAATGTTTCTAAGCCAATTAGTACTTGTTATATTGAAATTAATCCAAAAATTTTCAAAAATAGGTCACAGTGATCTCCTTTTCAGTCAACTAACTCTGTATTAAGGACATTTGCAACGTACCTTATCTTTTTCCAAGATATTCCGAATTTAAACTTTTCATATCATTACATGTTCTTGGACAAATAATCAGCATACATTACCAGGGGTTTTGAAAAGATATTGAATCTTAAAATTTTAGCATTATTCCAATTAAAATGTACAAAAATTTTAAAACATAAATTCCAGATTTTTTTTCATCAAAAATTGATTAAGAAAAGGTGTACAAATCCATTTATAGACATTAAAAATATTGCACACAGGTCCTTCATTTAGTGAAACTCTTCACTCCAGGGAAGAACCTCAAAAAGTTCAAACTATGTTGCGTATGACCTTAATACATATCTTGCAAATGCATCAACTTGTTTACTTCTGCAATTACTGAATAATTTATATAGCATGTTTAACTGTGAAAAAAGCAGACCCAAGATGCATCAACTGACAAAGTTTGAATATTTCAATATAGCCATAAAATTTCAAAAGTAGGTCATGTAACCTACTTTTCAGTCGTTTTTCGAGAAAAAAAAGATCCATCAACTTACAAAGTTTTATGATCATAGGCCTTAAAATGTCTCTAAAATGCTTTGAAATCAATTGTAATGCATCATTGTATCATTTGTAATGCCTAAGATATTTAGTAATCCTAACATTAACGGGGGGCTTTAACTTCTATCATTCTCATAGCAATCAATGTTTTGAAGATCATCATACGGTCTTCCCTATTTAAGTAATTAAACTGCTTTGTGTAAAATAATATTGGTTCTTCGTACTTTGTTGTATCAAACTTCACAGATCCAGGCTTGGTTCTTGCCCTAATTTTTTCATAGCTCCCTGGATTGATTTTCAGCAAAGTAAACAAAACCTGCAAAAAAAAATTGACTAATAATTCTTCAACAAAACAAGAGGCTCTACTGATAAATTGCACAATCTATAATTTCCATTTGTAGCCTCTAAGTATCCTGTATATTAAAATAAAGCCTTGGATTCCAAAAGTAGGTTTTCTTGACTTGCATTGTGTTTAAAATACTCTGAACATACTTTGAATCAACTGACAAAGTGTGATGATTGGAATCCTTTTATCCTGCAACTACCCCTTGCATTGGCCTAATAAAGGTAACCTAATAAACCAAAGCTTTATCCGGTCACTGCCCTAATAAAGCCTCGTGCATGTATTCCGACCTTCCAAAAGCATTGTGACGTCAGTCACGTCACGTATACTGCAATGTTTACGCCATGGCGTCATAGTTTCAACTGCAGAGATGTGCCTAAATCTGTTGGAATTAGCTTGTTTTGGACGCTCAAATGTAAAATTTTGTTGCAGGATAAACAAAATACATGATAACTGTCTTGAAATATAAGCGATATTTGGGCTCGGGTCGAAGACGTCAGAGGGCTCGGCAAGCCTCGCCCTCTATCACGTCTTCTTACCCTCGCCCAAATATCACTTATATTTCAAGACAGTAACCATGTATTTAATATTTATTATCTTCATAACTCAAGTATGGCCAAGAGACTATGAAATTCCAAAAGAAAGTCACAGTAACCTACTTTTTGGAAAACATACTAAAAATGCCTCAACTGACAAAGTTTGATGATAATAATACTCTTATTATTTGAAATAATTAGAAATTGTCTTAAATTTCCAAATTTTTTAATTTCCAAACGTAGGTCATGTTGAGCTACTTTTCAGTTGAGATTTTCTGAGATCCAAGATGTAATAACTTGACAAAGTTTAATGTTAGTTAGCGAATAAGACCTGAGTAACTTAAATAAAATTATGATTTCAAAAATAGGTAACAGTGACCTACTTTTTGAAGAACATACTAAATAGACCCCAAAATGCCTCAACTGACAAAGTTTGATGATTTTGAGATGCTTATTATTTGAAATATTAAGATAAAAGCTTGAAATTCCAAAAGTAGGTCACGCTTAGCTAATTTTCAATTGACATTTCCTGAGAGCCAAAATGCATCAACTTGACAAAGTTTGATGATTAGTAGAAAAAACAAGAGGCCCATGGGCCACATCGCTCACCTGAGAAGCTTTGACCATTCTGTTCTTTACCAGATTTCCCCCTTGTTATACATAATGCATCCCCACCCTACCCCACTGATCATAATTCAGACATTTTGAAATCTACACTACCCCATGAACTTTTCATTGGCACATATGTTTCAGCTTTTTTTGGCCCAGTGGTTCCTGAGAAGAAGATTTTCAAAGATTTTTCCTATGTATTTCTATGTAAAACTTTGATTCCCTATAATGGCCCCTCCCTTCCCCCGGGGGTCATGATTCCGACAATTTAGAATTAACAATACCCAAAAATGCTTCCACATAAGCTTCACTTTTTCTGGCTCAGTGGTTCTTGAGAAGAAGATTTTCAAAGATTTTTCCTATATATTTCTATATAAAACTTTGATTCCCCATTGTGGCCCCGCCCTTCCCCAGTGGGTCATGATTTGAACAATTTAGAATCTACATTATACCAGGATGCTTCCACATAAGTTTCAGCTTTTCTGGCCCAGTGGTTCTTGAGAAGATGATTTTCAAAGATTTTTCCTATATCTTTCTATGTAAAACTTTGATTCCCCATTGTGGCCCCGCCCTTCCCCCGGGGGTCATGATTTGAACAATTTAGAATCTACACTATACCAGGATGCTTCCACATAAGTTTCAGCTTTTCTGGCCCAGTGGTTCTTGAGAAGAAGATTTTCAAAGATTTTTTCCTATATATTTCTATATAAAAATTGATTCCCCATTGTGGCCCCGCCCTTCCCCCGGGGGTCATGATTTGAACAATTTAGAATCTTCATTATACCAGGATGCTTCCACATAAGTTTCAGCTTTTCTGGCCCAGTGGTTCTTGAGAAGAAGATTTTCAAAGATTTTTCCTATATATTTCTATATAAAAATTTGATTCCCCATTGTGGCCCCGCCCTTTCCCCGGGGGTCATGATTTGAACAATTTAGAATCTACACTATACCAGGATGCTTCCACATAAGTTTCAGCTTTACTGGCCCAGTGGTTCTTGAGAAGAAGATTTTTTAATGACCCCACCCTATTTTTGTCTTTTCTTGATTATCTCCCCTTGCGAGGGGATATGTCCCTTCATTTTTACAAATTAAGATTCCCCTTCACCCAAGGATAGTTTGTACCAAGTTTGGTCAAAATTGGTCCAGTGGTTCTTGAGAAGAAGTCGAAAATGTGAAAAGTTTACAGACGGACAGACAAACGGACAGCTAGACGGACGGACGACGGACAAAATGTGATCAGAAAAGCTCACTTGAGCCTTCGGCTCAGGTGAGCTAAAAAGACCTGAGTATCTTAAATAAAGTCATGATTTCAAAAAGAGGCCTTGTAGGTCACCTGAGCATCATTGACTTTGGTTCATGATTTAAGCTATGGCATTCACAATTTTGAAAGAGGCACCATCATGCTTATCATAAGTTCATAACAATACATTTAGCAATTGTTTAGTTTGTTTACTTAATACCCATAATCAGAGAAGGGAACAAAATATTATACAATTGATTATCCCTTGTGAGGTCGACATGGTGAAATAAGGACCTTTGACCTGGCCCACGAGGTGACTTGACCCGACCAAGGCCGCGTAGCAGGGCATGTCATTTATTGGGCCAGGTCAAAGGTCCTTATTTCACCATGTTGAACTTACAAGGGGTAATTAATTGTTTTATTATACCGATAAATATTGAGAGGTTTGAATCTCCAGGCCTTTCAAAATCTGCCGGTACTCGGTACTTTTACCCGGTTGGATTCATTCATGGTACCGGCCAAAATATTCAGTGGAGAAAAAAAATCGCTTGGAAATACGATAGGCCCTATCATAGGTATCATGTTTTACAAACTCAACATTGTGGTTACGTAGCTTTGTATTATTCTTAGTCCGTAGTGGTATCTAATAACGTTTTTGATTGGTTAGTCAAGAAGATCATTAAAGCGTTTGAATAAATGAAACAAAAGAGATTGCGTAACGCGTCGAAAATGAAAGTAGATTTCGATACCAAATTCCACCGTCACTGATTTTGACAAAAGCTAATGACTAGGAATATGTTTTAAATAAATACGGTCAAAAAAATAAAAAATAGGAATCCAGGTGTCAGAAATGAAAGTGTCAATCTAACATTATTTAAAGCCATGGTAATGAGTTTCACAAAAGATTTTAAGATACAAGGAACTAGACCGCGGAAAGTCTTCAACACAGTTGACCGATAGAGAGATTGATATGAACAGTAGATAGTTCTTTGACCACCTCTGTACATTTTAATAGCTCTGATGAAACAAAAGGACATAAAGCAGAAACTATTTCTTTTGCCACACATTTAATTCTTTGATTCAGCAGTTTTCTAGTGGTCAAGAGAATGACCTGCGGAGGTTACTTTCTTCCCATTATTGTAACCATATCCAGTAAAGTGAGGGAGTCATATCTAAATTTTTTTGTCTCCAGTCTTGATGTCATCTTTGTCTAATTTTCACATGTATATTATTTTATATGTATATGTACCAGTGCATGAAAAATATGCTGAATTTATTGGTACATGCTATAAATCATGTAGTGCTTCTTCTATTTTTTTTTTAATCTGCACTTTATTATTTATTATTATTATTATTATTAAACATTTATAAAGCGCCCTATATATTAAACTCTAAGGCGCTGTACAAGCAATATATGTAAAACAAATAGAACTTTAAAATTTACAGCGATCACATTCGAAAAATTATAAGTTAAATATATAAAATTTTTAAAAGTGTCCAATTTACATAAAAGTACTAAAAAAGATTATAAAAATTTAAAAAATGTCCAAAATATAATAAAAGTCTTAGATACACAATTTATAAATCATAGGCCTTTTTAAAAAGAAAGGTTTTAAGCTTTTTCTTAAAAATTCCAAGAGAGTCACACTTTCTTAAATTTAAAGGCAAAGAGTTCCATAAAGTGGAGGCCGCTTTGTCAAATCGTCTATTTCCATATGTCACAGTTCTTGTTGACGGAACCACTAAAAGATTAGCTGATTCTTTACTGTAGAACAGAAATGAATTTAATTTAATGCAAGTACACATTCATTTCTCTTTTATTAAATTTAAATTCTGAATTTCCATTTCCTTTCGTGACTCAATAATTTTTTTATATTTAAAATAAAACACAACTCAAACCTTGCAAAAATTTTTTGAACAAATTAGTATAAACAAATATAGCATAGAACTTTGAAGTTTTATCTAAATCTTATTGTTACTCTGCTCAAATAACTAATTTTTCTATGTTTTTCTACCCATCCAGTCCTAAACTTCAATGTGTATTGACCAAAATAAACTTTGAAACATGGCATAAAAATAACACCGATAGCAGCATACTTCTTTGTGTCTAGAAACCAGGAAATGCTGTCTGGTGGCTTCTAAATTTCAAAATTTTTCCGGGGGGGGGGGGCATGCCCCCGGAAACCCCTAGCATGCTTACGCCTTTGGCGTTCGCCACATGGTACCTCTTATTTTTGATAAAGTACCACCTGGTTCAAATCTCTTTGAAAGCCCTGAATCTCTAACCATTATCAATTCTTTCTTTGATAGGGATTGGGATTTGCTACAGACCGGATAGTGAAGTTGTTTACATTGACGTCTGCAAGTCGTGTAAGTTTTTTGCATCGTGATTTACT
The DNA here is from genome assembly GCF_032062105.1 of Saccostrea cuccullata. Lineage (NCBI taxonomy): Eukaryota > Metazoa > Mollusca > Bivalvia > Ostreida > Ostreidae > Saccostrea > Saccostrea cuccullata. The sequence continues at coordinate 33,842 of NW_026925938.1, forward strand.
GATTAAAACGATATTTGGTTGATAGTGACATCCATTGTTATAACTACCGATTACTTTTCCTGTACACAGTTAAAATCTTACATAGAATTCAACTCTTTAAAGAGCCGCCTGTATATTCTATTGAACTGAATTGTAACGATAATTCGTAAAATTCTAGGCCATATTCTGTATGGTAATGCAAAACAGACCATGCACAATTTTAAAAACATTTTTTTTTTCAAATAAGTATTATTTTATGCATTAATGAAATTTTGATTAAGCGGTCATTTTTAGCAGTCATTAAAAATAATGACCAGTCATAATGCCCACGTGCAATGATTCCTAGGTCAGTACGGTGTCTTCTAGCTATTCCCACTTTTTAAAAATCTCAATTCCACCTATTCCCACTTGCAAATAACAATAGATATTTAAATTTACCTGTATTTTGTACATTTTCAGACAGAAAAAAATTAATACATCTATGAGAAAATATGATTTATTTAGGATTTTTGAAATAATAAAAAGATCTTACAAAAAAAAAGCAACTTAATACCCAAATTTAAGAACATAGTGAATTATTTGTTTTCACAGAATTCTACCTATTCCCACAAAAAACCTGACATTTTTTACATGATTTTCAAAAAGTTGGAATAGGTAGTATAAACCGGTCAGTACTGCTGTAAACAGTACCATTAGGAGTCAATGTTGTGTTTTAAAGTTTTCTTACCAGCCAATCAAATTCGAGTATTATCAATAGAGGTATAATAATCAGCAATAATCAGGAATGCCACTATCACACATGAACCCTTGACCCTAGGTCTACACATTGCACAATTTTTGAAAAGGCACACTTGCTTATCAAAAATGTTCCCAAGCAGCCGATTTCAAACGATACGCAAGTTTCGAGATTATCTCACTTGACTGTTCACGGTAGCTCAGTCGGTAGAGAGCTCGCTTTGTGAGGGGAGGTTGTGAGTTCGTATCTCGGCCGCGACTGACCTAGTCGTTAAAATTGGTAGCAACTGTTTCTTTGCCATGCGCTTGGCACTTTGAAGTGAAAGTTGCGAGTCCTTCGGATGAAACCTTAAAAACCGAGGCCCTGTGTGCGTTGGCACGATAAAGATCCCTCACTGCTCAATGGCCCTTAGTGCCGAGTAAAGGTAACAAGAGGCCCACGGGCCTTATAGGTCACCTGAGTATCATGTAACAACTTTCCAGCGATTGTATTTGGTTCGTGTTTTAAGCCAAAAGCCATGAAATTCACAAATTTTGAAAGAGGCACCATTGCTTATCAAAGGGCAGATTTCAAAGCATTAATTTATTTTTAGTCAAAGTACCCCCCTGGTACCCCTGACCCAGCAGCCTTGAAATTATCTATTTTGAAAGAGGCCCCTTTCTTCATTATAAAGCCAGCACAAGTTTTTAGCCGGGCTTATTGCTCAAAGAGCAATTGCCGCCTTATGTGATCCTGTTCAAGGCAGGGTGTTGACCCCATAGTAGCCATTTTAAAGTTACATGCAAAAATATAGTTCTTACTCTCAACTGCTTTTGAGATAGACAAACGCTATATAAAGCAACAAAAATAAAACAAAGTTTTATCTATATAAAATAAACATTAGTAGTAATGACTTTGAAAACTTCATAAGTCAAAGAACATAGTTCATTAGCGTAAGGATTTTTGATAATCAGTGTTACCGTAGTTCTCTACACATACGAGGTAAAGGAGGAGAGGGAACCAGACTGGCCTGTTTGTTTACATTCAGCTGCGGTACCAGATTAATTCTGATTCTGACAAAATCGGACCGTGGTATTAGGATTGCAAAACTCACTGTCAGTGTCTTATCATTTATATTGATAGTTTTAAAATATTTTTTTCATCAGAATATAAAAGTGATTCATGTAAGAAATCCATTCTACTCTGTAAATGAGCCCGGCTCTCTGTACTTCTGAGTACTTTGATTATGTTTAGGTTTAGTTATGAATATGAGAATAAAAATGTTCTGAAGGAGAAGGAAATAAAATATTTTTTTGATAAATCAATTATTAACATTTGTACATTCTTTTTTTATGCTTTCCTAATAGGCTCCTTACCACTGGACACATAATGCTTACAAATAGGAAAGTAGAACATTTAATTGCTTATTTCATCATCTGCCAGTTTGGCCAGTTATATAAATTTTGTGATGTTGATCAAAGTATATTTTAAAAAATCAATTCTTTAAAAGTCTTTCAATATATCTTCATTTTTTAATATGTGTTAGGTGAATGTGTAGACATTGTTCTAAAATTTACTTGCTGCCTAAAATTATAATTCCTATCATAAAACAGACAGGGAGCATTGGGGAGTAGAGTCAACATTTTTTTCAATTAAGTGTAAAATAATTTTTCTGGCTGATACAAATGATACTACATGCCTGTATATATTGGTATATTCTTGCCTTTTAATAGTTGAATTTTTTTTAATTTCTTCAGGTTATTGTTTATTTCTTCCTCAAATGGACTTCACTTCTCCCATAGTTTTATTCATTACATCTGATGCATAAGCAACCCTTTTCTGAAGAATGATGCTTAGACTGTAACAGAGACCTAAACAATGTCCCTGGCAATATGCAATAGCTACCACGGGCAGTTTAAAACATGGGGGAGGGAAAAAAATTACAGTTACTTTTGAAACGAATACATAATTATCTCACCAGCATGTCATTTTGCAACAAAGTCGTCAGCATTTTATTTGTCCTTTGAACGGGGGAAACGTTTTGAATGGCACTTTTATCGATGAATTTTACAATAAACCAAGCTATCTAGATCTAGCTTTATTTACCCGCCGTTTCAGAAAACCGGAAGTGCGAGTTCGTAAATTTGATATCTCGATCCCGACTCAAATTTGACATCGGAAAGAAAAAAAATTTATTTTTTCTCTGAAAATTCAAAATCTTGAGCGGAGGGTTTGTAAAACTGAAAATAGAATAAATCCTGGCCTTCAATATGTAATTAGATCATTAGCATATTAACCAGGAGCAAAGGATAAGATGTTCAAAGAATTCATGCATTTCACTATATAATCATTAGAGCCCCACCCTAAAACAAGAACCCCTGACCCTGGGGCCATAAAATTCACAATTTTGGTAGAGGCACTCTTGCTCATCAAATCTATGTACTTAGTTAGTTTATTTAATACCCAGGAGCAGGGAAGAAGATTTTCAAAGATTTCATGTATTTTCACTATATAACCAATAGAGCCCCGCCCTAACACCAGAACACCTGACCCTGGGTTCATAAAATTCACAATTTTGGTAGAGGCACTCTTGCTCATCATAACTATGTACTTAGTTGGTTTATTTAATACCCAGGAGCAGAGAAGAAGATTTTCAAAGAAATAATGCATTTTCACTAACTACTTATTTAGCCCCGCCCTAGCACTAGAACCCCTGACCCCAGGGCCATGAATTTCACAATTTTGGTAGAGGACTCATTGCTGATTACAATCATGCAAACAGTTTGACTGCTTGATGTCCAGGAGTAAAGAAGAAGATTTTTGAAGATTGCATTAATTTTAGTGGTTTTGGCCCCACCCCTCAGGCCCCAGGGGGGTAGGGGTCATGAAATTCACAATTTTTGTTCCCCTTCACCCATAGATGCTTTGTGCCAAATTTGGTTGAAATTGGTTTAGGGGTTGCAGAGAAGAAGCTGAAAATGTTCAAATGTTAACGCACGACGCACGACGAACGACGAACGACGACGGACGAAAACGGATAGCAATAGGTCACCTGAGTTTACTCAGGTGACCTAAAAATTTGGAAGCCTTTCACCGGCAAGTGGTGACGTCTCCATATGAGTGAAAAATTCTCGAGAGGGACGTTAAACAATATACAATTAATCAATCAATGTCTCCCTTGATGCACTCTTTTGTTAAAGAGAGGAGTTTCATTGCCACATAAACAAAACAGGTGGGACAGATATTTGATACTTTCTATGTTGGATACACTGCATCATCGATATACCGGTTTATCATAACTACACGATTGTTAGGATGCACTCTACAACTTGAGAATAACGAATTAAAGTAAAGGCATCATTTTTTAAGCAAAATAATCGGAACAAAGAAGAAAATATTACTGGATGCGAGACTTTTCCGTCGAGAGAAATACAGTAGCACACATGCATCTGATCATTGCAGGTCGGGAATCTAAATGACATATTGATTTTTTCCATATCATAACTTATAAAATATTAACTTTTTAGAAAATGTTCGTATAATAAAGAAAATTGGTTTCTATTTATAAAGACCATGACATTTTTTTGCTTGTAAATACCCAAAAATTGTTAGTAGATTTGTAAATATCCATAGTTGAGCTTGCTAAAATCATCAAATGCATCACTGCCTAACATTATTATCTCTATAACATTTAATAAATTTTAAAAGCCATAGACATCATTCTTTTATCTATGCACTTTTGTATACAACCTGTCCCATCTCCATGCTGAAATGGGTACTTTTTGCGCCTCTAACGTAGGAGAGTTTCAATCTCGAAACTTGCATATTCATTTTCAGTAAATAAGAAGACCCCCCCCCCTCCCTTGGTATCCATCACCCAGGGGCCTTGATATTCACAATTCTGGAAGAAGAGCCCTTGCACATCATAACTATGTATTAGTTCATCTGCTTATCACCAAGGAGTAGAGATAAAGATTTTCATAGACAAAATGTTTTATCACTATATGATCTAGTGATGAAACGATTGTCGCCGATGATCGATTGTTGATCGTTTTTTTGGTGTTTGATTCCGATTATCAATTACCTTTTTCATAATCAATTTGTCGCCCAATTAACTCGCCCAAATAAACGTGTACGATTTGAATAAAACAAATACACACGCATTAACAATGCATGTCAAAACGAAAAAGAAAGAGGTCAACAAAAATGGCCCCCAAAGACGAAGTTAATAAAGTGCCGCGCCACAGCATGATACGTCCGTCAAATAATTACAATTTTCTTGAACAGTTTAGGTGCAAGATAATCACGTCAACCTTGGTTCTAAGATTTCCATGATTTTTCCATTCCTTAAAATATTTATCCATCCCCTGTGATGTAGGCATCAATTATAATAAATATTACATCACTGATAGATTTCTGTGCTGGTTGTGTTAGACCTTGTCAAATGCCCATCATCAAATTAGTCTTAACAACTTAATCTATACCAAATTGATTTTGAAACAAGAGGCCCATGGGCCACATCGCTCACCTGAGCACTAAGGGTAGGAAAAAGTAGAAAATGTCTTTTTATTGTAATGTTTAAATCCAAAGGTAGTCCCATGACCAATCATGGATTTGCTATTTTTTAGAAAATGATTTTTAAAGTTTCCCTATATATATCTTTAAAAACTTTGGTCGGCCATTTTGGCCCCGCCCTATCCCTGAGGGTCATGATTTGAACAAATTTGAATCTACACTCCTAGAGCAATTTTCCATATAAATATGATGAATTATGACTTTGTCATTCTTGAGAAGAAGATTTTTAAAGAATTTTCCTATGTATTTCTATGTCGAAGTTTGGTCGGCCATTTTGGCCCCGCCCTACCCCCAGGGATCATGATTTGAACAAACATGAATCTACACTACCTGAACATGCTTTCATATAAATATGATGTATTATGGCTTTGTCATTCTTGAGAAGAAGATTTTAAAAGAATTTTCCTATATATTTCTATGTAAAACTTTGGTCGGCCATTTTGGTCCCGCCCTACCCGCTGGGGGGGGGGGGGGGGTCATAATTTGAACAAACTTGAATCTACACTACCGGAATATGCTTTTATTTAAATATGATGAATTATGGTTTTGTCATTCCTGAGAAAAAGATTTTTAAAGAATTTTCCTATATACAGTCCCTGAAACATTCTACTTTCCCATTTTTCCGTTCGTTCACCGTTCGTTCAGCGTTCGTTCAGCGTTCGTTCAGCGTGCGTTCACCATTCGCTCTTCGTTCACAGTATTGCGTTCACTGTTCACCGTGCGCTTGCGTTCACCGTTCACAAAACGTTCTTCGTTCGCTCTTCGTTCCGTTTACTGTGCATTCACCTTGCGTTCACCGTTCACTTATCGTTCAGTCTTCATTGTCATTCGGAACTCTGAAGTGAAAGGACTTATCTTTTTGATGGTAAGGATTTACATACCATTTTTTAATTTAATAACTTTAATATTGTTTTTGAAGAATAATTATTTCATTGCAGAAATTATCTATGATATTTATATTTCTATTTTTATAACTCAGCTGTTACTTATTTCATGAATTTTCTCTGGAAAATAATTAATACATTAAGTACCTGCATGTATGTAGATATATGAAACAAGAATATCAACAGTCTCGTTTAAAGTCATCATTTCGTAAATTCTATGGTCGATACAATGACCTTGTCAGCAAATACAATTTATCATTGAATGAAATGCTGACTGACGTTTTTCATACCAATTGTTAGTCCATTATTTATACACTGAATTGACCACGGATTTTTTCCGTTATTTCCTGATTATGACAACGAGCACACGGCGGGTGTGACCGGTCGGCAGGGGATGCTCACTCCTCCATGGCACCTGATCCCACCTCTGATGTTTCGGAGGTCCGTGTTTGCTCTGCTCTTATTTTGTATATTTGTTTAATGGACTTTGAGATTGAATACTGTTCGTTAATTCCATATCCTTCCTTATGCTAAAATATTAAATAAAAAAGGGGGCAATGTACAGATGCTTTACGCACGGCATCAATTTGATGTAATTTTATAGAGGACAAATTATTAATGAATGTATAAAAATTAATCCAAGTCTTTTACAGGACAACAATACGTAAAAAATTATTTCTACACGTATTTCAACTACCTGTACATGTAGGTTTGAGAATTATGAACAGTACTGCAAATATTCAGCTAATTAAATATCTTTAGAGCTAATTGAATCGATGGTTTGGTTTTAAATTTTAGAAAAAAAAAAAAACTGATTAAAATAGTCTATTATTAGAGAAGAAAATTTCCTTCCTTCATCGTACCTAAACATATGTTTAAAAATATGTTTTTTACTATTTAGTATAATTAAGACCCCCCCCCCCCCCCCCCCCCCCCCCCCCCCCCCCCCCGGTGCCTTTTCTCCCTAAATAAAATTCTTATTGAGTTCTTTTCAGTATATTTCAATTAATATTTAATTTATAATTTGTATTGTAACATAAGAAAATCAGTCTTAAAACTAAAATAAAACAGTCATTAAACAATAGTATTTTAGTACAAACTTGTGCCGATAGTAGTATTTTAAATTGGCATGGAATATGTTTCACATTCCAAATATATATTTGAATTATTTTTTTTTTTCTGCAGGAATGCAAATTTCAGATCTAGAAATGATAGGAAAAAACATGAAAATTTCTTGGAATACTGACTCTTTGCCTTCGGCATGTTTGGTGAAACGCAATTTCCACACCTCCACTGTGTCGAATTATTTTGATTGACAGCACAAGCACGCTACTACAAATGTAGCACGGACTTCCTGTGAACTGGCTGAACTTGATAATGGAAAATAAAAGCCAATGATTACTGTAAAATGGATTTAGTAAACTAAAAAAAAAAGATTACCTATATTGCTTGCACCTATATTGCTTGCAATATTTAGGAAAATACTTTGAATTTTTATTTGATACAACATATATCTGAGAATCGAGGGGTTATCTCTCTCTCTCTCTCTCTTTCTCTCTCTCTCTCTCGTACATTTCTCTGTTCATTAAAAACTATGACAACACCTTACCAATTAAATTTTGAAAATTTAATCTACACATATATTATATAATAATTTGAATGCATCTTTCAAACATATTGACCCAGTATAATCACGGCCGGGAAATGTCTACAGATACATGAAGAAGTTAGCTAAAATAATCGTCATAAAAGAATTAAAAGGCACATAAATTTAGAATATTTTGCAGTAGAATTTTTATGCAGTACGACAATTTTAAAAAAAATCCGTTATTTTACTCAAAATTGCTTTGGCACGGAAATACATGTACGGTTGTTTCAATCCTGCACAATGTAATTAATTCATTCTAAAAGTAGTAGTTTTATCTTCAGAAGTCCACATTATTTTATTAGTGAAAAGAATATGCATAAATATTTACCATATAAGTAGATTAATTTATTTTTAGGTACACGCGGTAACAAATACACGTTTGACGGCAATTAAAATCATGTTATTAAAATATCGATTTAAACATAAGTATGTGCAGAAAAAAATGTTTTTATTTATTCATTTATTCATTTATTTATCTATTGTTTATCTCAGTAGTAGTTTTATCTTCTAAAGTCCACATTATTTAATTAGTTAAAAGAATAAACATAGTTATTTACTATATAAGATATTTTTTTTAACTACACGCGGTAACAAATACACGTTTGACGGCGATTAAGATCATGTTATTAAAATATCGATTTAAACATACATATGTGTAGACTTTTTTTATTTATTTATTTATCTGTTTTTTTCTTTTTTGTTTATCTATTGTGTAATTATATTTATTTTTTGACATTTGAATTATAGAATAAAAGAATAATTTCAATACAAGGAAAAGACTGAAGGCATTCCGAATAAATCGTTCATCTTGCGTTCACCGTTCGTTCACCGTTTACTTTGCGCTCGCGTTCTGTTTGCGTTCTGCGTTCACTCACCGTTCACACATCGTTCACCTAGTTGCATTCACCGTTCGCACATTGTTCACTAACCGTTCTTCAGCGTTTGTTCACCGTTCAGATGGGAAAGTAGAACGTTTCAGGGACTACATATTTCTATGAAGAACTTTGGTCGGCCATTTTGGCCCGTCCCTACCCCCAGGGGTCATGATTTGAACAAACTTGAATCAACACTACCTGAACATGCTTCCATATAATTATGATGAATTATGGCTTTGTCATTCTTGAGAAGATTTTTAAAGAATTTTCCTACATATTTCTATGTAAAACTTTGGTCGGCCATTTTGGCCCTGTCCTATCCCAGGGGGTCATGATTTGAACAAACTTGAATCTACACTACCTGAACATGCTTCCATATAAATATGATGAATAATGGCTTTGTCATTCTTGAGAAGAAGATTTTTAAAGAATTTTCCTATATATTTCTATGTAAAACTTTGGTCGGCCATTTTTGCCCCGCCCTACCCCAGGGGTCATGATTTGAACAAACTTGAATCTACACTACCTTTATGCTTCCATATAAATATGATGAATTATGGCTTTGTCATTCTTGAGAAGATTTTTAAAGAATTTTCCTACATATTTCTATGTAAAACTTTGGTCGGCCATTTTAGCCCTGTCCTATCCCAGGGGGTCATGATTTGAACAAACTTGAATCTACACTACCTGAACATGCTTCCATATAAATATGATGAATAATGGCTTTGTCATTCTTGAGAAGAAGATTTTTAAAGAATTTTCCTATATATTTCTATGTAAAACTTTGGTCGGCCATTTTTGCCCCGCCCTACCCCAGGGGTCATGATTTGAACAAACTTGAATCTACACTACCTTTATGCTTCCATATAAATATGATGAATTATGGCTTTGTCATTCTTGAGAAGATTTTTAAAGAATTTTCCTACATATTTCTATGTAAAACTTTGGTTGGCCATTTTGGCCCCGCCCTACCCCCAGGGGTCATGATTTGAACAAACTTGAATCAACACTTCCTGATCATGCTTCCATATAAATATGATGAATTATGGCTTTGTCATTCTTGAGAAGAAGACTTTTAAAGAATTTTCTATATATTTCTATGTAAAACTTTAGTCGGCCATTTTGGCCCCACCCTACCCGCAGGGGTCATGATTTGAACAAAATTGAATCTACACTACATGCCCATGCGCCCATATAAATATGATGAATTATGGCTCTGTCATTCTTGAGAGGAAGATTTTTAAAGAATTTTCCAATATATTTCTATGTAAAACTTTGGTTGGCCATTTTGGCCCCGATCTACCCCCAGGGGTCATGATTTGAACAAACTTGAATCTACACTACCTGAGGATGTTTCCACATAAGTTTCATCTTTCCTGGCACAGTGGTTCTTGAAAAGATTTTTAAATATGCCACTAAATTTTCATTAATTCCCAATTATCTCCCCTTGAATAAGGGCGTTGCCCTTCATTTGAACAAACTTGAATCCCCTTCACCCAAGGATACTTTGTGGCAAGTTTGGTTAAAAATGGCCCAGCGGTTCTTGAGAAGTCAAATATGTGAAAAGTTTACAGACAGACGGACGCCGGACAAAATGTGATCAAAAAAGCTCACTTGAGCCTTTGGCTCAGGTGAGCTAAAAAAGGCTGGCCATCAAATGACATATGTTATAAACTGACCAGCAGTTCTTCTGTCTAATCCCCACAGGGCTGCATAATCAGAGCGACTGAAACAGCTGGCCTTCCTACATTGAACTCATTAATTAATCTTTAACTGGATGCTTGTCTACTCATTACTACCAAGGGATGAATGGGTCTGCACTATCTACTATAATTTTTTCTTAAAAACATATAAAATACTCTCAGATTTTTTTTTGGTTGAGATTTAATGTCAGACAGGTTTTAGTATGTAATTCATATGGACATGCTGATTCAACCCCACCCCATAAAATTAGTTTTTAAATTAATAATATTACATAATATCAGATTAGTCTATTATGCAATATCAAATTAATTTTAATTACTTTTTATCAAATTCATTTCAAAACTTAAGCTAATCAACAAGAGCTATTTTTAATCAAACAGGCTTACCCATTTGCCCAATTCTCAAGGGATATATAGATAACGCCAATGCTCTGTCAGTTAACTGCTGCACTCAAAACCCATTAATTTCTCTCTAATTTGACATGCAATTTTCTGTTATCAAAATTCTTCTTGACCAGTGCCTGATAATTACACTCATGGGAGACATGGGATTTCTCTAACATACATTATATTTGTTTTAAATTGCTGTCAAGTATATGATTAAAAAAATAAAGTGCCATGCCACAGCATGATACGCCCGTCAAAAAATTACAATTATCTTAAACAATTAAAAGTGCAAGAAAATCATGTCAACCTTGATTTTAGATTTCCATGATTTTTCAACTCCTGAAAAAAATTTGTTTATCCATCTCCTGTGGTGTAGGCATTAACTAAACATATATTGCATCATTCATAGATTTCTATACTGGTTGTGTTAGACCTTGCTAAATGCCTATCATATTAAACAATATCAAACTAGGCTTAACAAGTTAATCTATACCTAATTAATTTTGAAAATAAAAGGCTGGCCATCAAATATAAAATGACCAACAGTTCTTCTGTCTAATTCCCAAAGGATACACTGTCAGTTAAGATAATGCTCTGAAGAAATAATTGAGACAGCTATAGCCTTGCTACATTGAACACATTAATTAATCTTTAACTGGATGCTTGTCTACTCATTACTCCCAAGAGATTATTGGATCTGCACTATCTACCATAACACATTTTTAAAACATATAAAACCTCAATGATTTTTTTTGTTAGATTTAATGGCAGACAGGTTTTAATATGCAATTCATATGGACATGCTGATTCCACCCACCCCCATAAAATTAGTTTTATAGAGTTCATAATATTATGTAATATAAAAACAGTTTATTATGCAAAATCAAATTAGTTTTATTTACCTCTCATCAAATTCATTTTAAAACTTATGCTAGCCAACAAGAGCTATTTTTAATTCAACAGGATTACCCATTTGGCCCAATTCTCAAGGGATATAGATAGCACCGATGCTCTTCCTCACACTAAACTCATTAATTTCTCTCTCTTATTTGACATGCAATTTTCTGTTATCAAAATTCTTCTTGACCAGTGCTTGATAATTAAACTCATGGGAGTGGTGGAATTTCTTTAACATACATTTTACATTTGTTATAGATTGCTGTCAAGTATATGCTAAAAAAAAATAAGTAAAAAAATAAGTATTTTTCTTGATTTAACATTTTTCTAATAAGGATAGTTCAATACTTTTTTTTTGGAGTGTGTAAATGAAGAGAAAAAAAAAGAAATTTTTTTTAAAATTTCAGTTAAATTTAAGGTCACAGTGACCTTGAAATAGGTTGCGACACACCCTCTACCTAAGATGCATGAAGTGGCCAAGTTTGATGATTCTAAGTCTAATACTTTTCAAGTTATGGACCGGACAGGATTTTTCCATATTTGGCTAGAGCATCTTTATTAAAGGTCAGAGCAACCTACTTTTTGTGTGCGACACACCTTCTACCCAAGATGTATCAGCTGACAAAGTTTGATAACTCTAGGCCTTATAGTATTCAAGTTATGAGCCGGACACGAGAAAAGCTAACAGACGGACGGACAGACGGACAGACAGACGGACATGAAGCCTATAACATAATACGTCCCGTCTTAAGACGGGCGTATAAAAATAATATTTTCTTGATTTAACACTTTTTTAATAAGAACAGTGCAATACTTTTACATTATTTGGGATGTGTAAATGAATAGTAAAAAGACACATTTTTTTTAAAAATTCACTTAAATTAAAGGTCACAGTGACATTGAAATAGGTCAACTTCTACCTAAGATGCATAAACTGGCCAAGTTTGATGATTGTAGGTCTTATGGTTTTCTAGTTATGGGCCGGAAAGGATTTTTCCATATTTGGCTAAAACTTCTTAATTAAAGGTCAGAGCGACCTACTTTTTGTGCGCGACACACCTTCTACCCAAGATGCATCAGATGACAAAGTTTGATAATCCTAGGCCTAGTAGTATTAAAGTTATGAGCCGGAAACGAAAGCTAACAGACAGACGGACGGACACAAAGCCTATAACATAATACATCCCCTCTTAAGACGGGCGTACATAACAACAATTAATTTGACAGAACATTCTGAAATTGTCCTCGAGCCCTGTTTAACGAGAATTCATTCCGTGTATTCGCAATGTAGCAAAAGAAACACGGGCGATAAGTCATACATTTACTACGGACAATCTAGAGAGTTCCGAATGTAAACATGGCAGGTAAATTTGAAGCAAAGAAAAAGGTTGAGAAATTAATTGGCTTTTCGTCTTTATATAGATTGTGTTTGGGGATAAAAGGCATAAGCAATCTCAAACATAGGTAATCAAAGATTACAGAGCTCACCTCAACGATTGTTGTCATTAAGTAAGGCAAACTCTCAGAATTAACCAACAAAAAGTGTACATTCAAAAATGCAAAATTTATACAATTTTTATTTGATACTTTGGAATACGCCTATATAAAAACTTCAAACTGTTTCTTCAACATGACAAGAGGCCCAGGGGCCACAGCGCTCACCTGAGCACATCGGGCTTGAATTTCCTCCCCCCACCCCCCTCCAGGCAGTCATCATTTGAACAAACTAGAATCTACACTACCTGAGGATGATTCCATATAAATATCACTAATCATAGCTTTGAAGTACTTGAAAAGAAGATTCTAAAAGGTTCCCTATATATCCTTATGTAAAACTTGGGTCGGCCATTTTGACCCCACCCTAGCCCCGTGGGTCATAATTTGAACAAACTTGATTCTGCACTACCTGAGGATGATTCCACATGAGTTTCATCTTTCCTGGCCCAGTGGTTCTGGAGAAGAAGATTTTTAAAGATTTTTCCTATATATTCCTATG